>NC_034605.1:3204966-3327496 GCF_900095145.1 Mus pahari | reverse complement strand
TTTTTTTTTTTTTTTTTTCTTCTCCACCTTTTTCTTATTTAGCAGCAGTATGAGTCACTTATCTTGTCCTGCAACCAAACACCAGACAGAAGCAGCTTCAGGAAGGGATGGGATGGTGCACTGTGACTCTCAGCTTAAGGGTGTGGTGACAGGAGCATAGCATGGCTGGTCACACTGTGTCTACTGTCAGGAAACACAGAGAGATGACTGCTGAATGCTGGTACTCAGCCTGCTTGACCGTTTGACCTGCTTTAGCATCACCATGGGGTGATGTCTCCCATTTTCAGGATGGCTCCTCATCCTTCAAACTTATCTGAAAATACTTTGGTAGGTAGGTTTGAGCTTGTTTCTTAGGTGATTCAAAATCCTGTCAAGTTAACACTCAGCCTTAGCTGTCACAGCTGCTTTGTATGTATCTTTATTTTCCTGTAGCTCTGTAAAGTTCTGATTAGCTTTGGTTCTTTCATGTTTGTATTTTGTTAAGTGCCAGAGTGGGGAAATCCTGCAATGTAACTGAAACTTGCCGTCTTGTTCACTTTCAGCAGCGAGGGTGAACCATGGCCCGTGAGCTTGCTCTGCACATGCTGAGCCAGATTTGATCTGTGACTTGAAGTCCCATGTCAGATGTGCCTTATTTAGCTTTGGCTTTCCACTGCTTTTGAAAATTTCTATTGCTCATTTTTTACATCTCCGTATAGTCAGTTCAGGTTTCTGCTAGAACATGGAATATTTGTTTTTTCAGAGTATCCAGTAGTATTGTATTAATATTAGAAGAAAGACTTTACAGAAAATATAGACTTAGCAGTTTCTTTGTACATTTGAAGCCTCATGAATCTGGCGGCTTCGGGGGACATAGAGTGTTGTGTCCCAAGGGCCTCAGATAAGGACTGTCCTGAAGCGCTGCTAGGTTCCCACCCAGGGGCGCTCTCAGTCCTCAGGTGATGGCTGTCCGCAGATATAGAGTATACACAAACTAGCTTTGCCTTCTGCTTTACCACTTTCATTATCTAGCTTAATAAGAGTTCAAATATCCCAGAGATTTAGTTATTTAAAATTCTGGCAGCATATTTTGGAATTAAAAGAAAAACATTTAAAATTGTTTTATAGTTTTCCGTTTTTGCATTTATGTGTATGTGTGTGCTCAGATATGGAGGTGTGTGGCTCTGTGGTCAAAAAGTCACAGGGGTCCTCCTGTCTGTGCCCCTTCCTACCTTGTGGTGACAGACATGTAGTGTCAGGCTGTTCTTTCCATGTGGTCATCATGCTCATATGGAGACCTGTCACCACCTGAGCTAGCCTCCTCAGTCCCCACAGATTAATTAGCAATGTAAGTTTCTTTGTGCCTGAACCTGCATTGTAAAGAAAGGAATGTATCATGTTTGAGGAGCAGGTTTCACCAAATGCTGTTTGTCAGACATGGGTTGGCGTAGAGATATATAATTGCCCCTTGGTAAAGGGCTTGCCTAGTCTGTGTCAGGCTCTGGGTTTCTACCCAGTATAGTAAGGAAACTAAACATGGATCCTGTAATAGGCAGTAGTTTGAAGTGTTTTTTCTTTCTTTCTTTTCTCCCACCCTCCCTCCCTCCCCTCCTCTCTCCCTCCCTCCCTCCTTCCTTCCTTTTTTTCTTTCTGATTTTCTTCCTTTCCTTTCCTTCCTTCCTTTTCTTGTTTGCTGTCGCTGCTTCAGTCTTCTAAGTGCTGGGATTATAGGTGTAACCCATCAGGTCTACCCAAATGTTTTTGTTTGTTTATTTCTGGATTAAAAGTTAGCACTTTTAATCAGGGTGTATTAGATTGTTCAAAATTCAGGGCTCTCCTGGGCTACATAGCAAGTTGTAGACCAGCCTGCTGCATTATGAAGTGAGAAAATTGTTTAAAAAAAAAAAAAAGAGAAAGAAAAGAAAAAAGAAAAAAATTGGGTGGGAGATGATGTCTTATGATAGAGAATTTGATAATTCCTAGAAAGAACAAGGAAGAAAAGTCATTCATGATCTTGTCTCTTAGATATAATCAGTATTTAACCCTTAAAAGATGTCTTTTCCAGTATTCTGTATGTATTCTTAGAGTTTTGAACTTATACTGTATAGAATTTTGAATTTTAATTTTTATTCCAGGGTTTTGTTTGTTTGCGACAGGGTTTCTTTGTATAACAGCCCTGGCTGTCCTAGAACTTGCTCGGTAGGCCAAGCTGGCCTTGAACTCACAGAGATCCACCTGACTCTGCCTCCCAGGTACTGGGATTAAAGGTGGCACCACCATGCTGGCAGGAATACTAAAGTATCCTTGCTTTCTTAGAAATCATAAGTAGTCCGTCTCCAACAGGCACTGAAGGCCAAGCAAGTGTGTTTTATTTAAGAGGGAGTCTGCATCAGAGCGTCCTTGGTTCCATTAAGTGTTCTGTGTGATGTTTCAGATTCCGCTGTTTGGGATCATGTCATCGGACTCTGCAGACCCCTTCTACTGGATGAGAGTTATTCTCGCATCCAACAGAGGTATGCGCTTCTGACCTTCATCCTGCTGCCAAACAGCTGCTTTGTGGTTTTATATGGGAGAGACAAAACAAACCCATTGCTTAGGAGGAGAATCCAGCTTGTAATAATGACAACACTGGTGTGTGTGTGTGTGTGTGTGTGTGTGTGTGTGTATGTGTGTATGTGTGCATGGTGTGCACATAGTGAAGGTCACAGGTTGACTTGTGTTTACCTCAGTCACTCTCTACCGTATATATTTTTTGGGACATCTCACTATGTAATCCTTGCTGGCCTGGAACTTTATGTAGATAATGTTGGCCTCTACCTCTGAGATATCCTCCTGCCTCTGCCTCCTAAATGCCATGATTAAAGGTGTGGAGGCTGGGTCTCTCGTTTGAACTTAGGGCTTGCCAGTTCTGATGGTCTAGCTAGCTTACTCTAGACAACCCATATTGTGTCCTGATAGCTTAGGTTACAGGTGGGACACCACACCAGCTTATGTGTACATGGGTGCTGGAGATCTGAACTCTGTACCTCATTTGTGCAACAAGCCCTTTACCCACTGAGCCATCTCATCTCCTCAGCCCCAGCCTAGGGTTTTTCCCATATAAAGTCCCATGATTTGCAGTGTCAGGGAGGTAATGTACTTGAATTGGAGTTTAATTCTTGAGCCAAAGCCCTCAAGTCTACGACAGCACGACACACAGAGACTGGGAGACTGGGAGTGAGGGGTCCTAGCAGTGAGCTCACCAGGAGTTGTGGCTGCATCATTAGGCTGCTTCAGTTTCACAAATAGTGGTTGCATGGTTGGGGAAAATGCTTTGAATGGTGGCAGTTTTTGGTAGTTGTTTTTAGGTTAGAGTAATATTGGTTCATTTACTAATTAAAATTGTGTGTGCATGTATTGTGTGCTCACATGAGTCACAGTGAGCATGTGAGAGCCAGAGGACAACTGTGGAGCTGCTCTTCGTTTCTTTCTACCTTCACATGGGTCACAGGGATTGAACTCAGGTTGCCAGGCCGTCACAAAAGTGCATTTCCTCACTGAGCAGCTCACTAGCTCCACCCCTTCTTATTTTCTGCCAAATTTATTAATAGTTTGGAATATTCTTGTTGCACTCCTCCCCCACAACCCCCCACCAGCCTCATCCTCCTGCTGAGTCCGGGTCCCATTATCATGTCTTCTTTTTCCTTTCTTAGTTTATTTTTATGGGTGTTTTGCCTGCATGTATGACTGTACCACATGCACGCCTGTAGAGACTAGTATAAAAATCCTCTGCAAGTGGAGTTGTAGATAGTTGTGAACTACTATGTGGGTTCTAGGAATCAAACTTGGGTCCTCTAGACCTGCTGAGCCTTCTTTCCAGCCCTCCTGTTTTGTTTTTGCTTTGTGTTCTAGTGGGCTTAGTGTGGAGTGGTCAACTGGGATGTGAGTCAGTCACCAGCAAGTTACTGGGACCACTGAAGACAAATGGGCAATGGCTTAGTCTCGTGCAGCCTTTTCACACCATCAGTGTCTCCTGTGGGTTCACGAGTGCCACGGCCATAAGGCACACACACTTCAGCATTTTGCAGCCTTTCTCCCTGTTATCCAGCTCTTAGTTCTTCCCACCGGTTTTCTGAGATGTGGGTGGTGGTGGTGACACGGTCCTTCCTCTTGAAGGCGGAGAGGAGTAGCTGCTTGTTTTCAGCACCCTGGCTAGGCACATGTGTCACCGTGAGAGCAGCTGCTTTATTCATGCTGACACAGCACTGATCTGTGCAGTCACTGATGCTTGGAAGTTTTATAATGTCTTCAATGCATCAGCATTTATAAACTGCACCAGCATATATATGGTACACATTTTTGGGGTGTGGGTACATTTCAGATATTCATCCAGACCTTTTCTTTGCCTATTCATTTATATTTATGTGTTTAAAAATAGGACATACATACCCAAATCCATATATTCACACATATATACATATGTACTGTTTTTTTAATGTTTTTAGTGAGTTACTTCACTTAATGAGCATATTACAGTATGAGAATATAATGTAACTTATTTAATCATTGATTCTACAAGCATTTTTTTAAAGATTTATTTTATTTATGTGAGTATATTATTAGCACCAGAAAAGGACATCAGATCCCATTACAGTTGGTCTCGAGCCACCATGTGGTTGTTGGGAATTGAACTCGGGACCTCTGGAAGAGTAGTCAGTACTCTTAACCGCTGAGCTGTCTCTCCAGCCCCCAACAAGCATTTCTTGATCTTACTGTGTACCACCTGCTGAGTGTAGCAGCTAGGGCAATATCCTGAGCCTCCCAAGGATGCACCCACCTGTGATCCTAGCACTTAGGAAGTAGAGGCAGGAGAATTGGGACTTCAAGGTCTTCCCTGGCCACATAGATAGTTTTAGGGTAGCCTAGACTAAATCCCATGCCTCTGTCATAGAAACAAATAGGGTCTGATGAGATGGTGCCACAAAACTAAAGCACTTGCCACCATGCTTGATGACCTGTGTGTTCATTCTCAGGACCCTCAGGATGGAAGGAGAGAACTAACACAATGCAAAATTGCACTGTATCAGATGTGTGTCCAGACACATACACTCTCACACACTAGACAAGCAGTGTAAATAAGTAACAAAGTAAAATCGCGCCTGTGAATAGCTACTGCACTCCAGCCTGGGCAACATAGTGAGACCCAAGTTTAGAAAAAAAGTTTAGAGTAAAAGGTTTATATGATCTGAAGAGAAACGAGATTATGATAAGTAAACAAATACGATAAAAGTCTAAATAACCCACAATTTTAGTGTAAGTTTTTAAAGCAATGATTCCTTTCTTCCTCCCTCCTTCCCTCCCCTCCCTCTTTCTTTCCCTCCCTCCCTCTTAGTGCTAGAGAGTACTGCATGTGCTAGGCAGGTATGCCAGCTATGCACCCACCTCTTTTTATTTATTCTTAGTAATTTTGTGTTGCTGGCAGTTAAACATTAGGGCCTTACATGTTAGACTGTATTCTACCAGAAACCCATATTGTATCATGCTATAAATTATAAGTATAAATGTATTTGTGAATAAACGCACAAGCATGTCGGTCTGTATTTAGAAGTCAGAGGCCAACTCTCAAGAATCCATTTTCTCCTTACACCATGCAGGCCATGAGAACTCTTCTCAGCTTGTTGAGCATGCTGGCATGTGCCTTTTCTGACTTAGTCATCTTGCTGGCCCCTAGCTTCTTGATTTTTACATTTTCTTTTTCTGCTTTGAAGCAGAACATTTGAACCCAGGGTCTCATGTTCTCTACAACTTAGCTGTACCTGCCAGACTGAAAAGGTTTCTTTTAAAAAGGACTTCATATTTAAGTTTAGAATTTATAGAAATTAAAACTTCTATAGCATAACACTTTTTACCTATTGCATTGTTGCTGGTTGTTAATAAATGGTCTTTTATTAATGTTTAAGGAATCAATGGAAGTTTGGTAATATTTAAACACATTTATTAAATGTTCAGGGCTAGGATGCTCTAAACTGAACTGTATTATATACAAAGTTATTTGTTCTTTGTCCCTTCCTTTACAGGAACGTTGATGGAACTGGGTATTTCCCCAATTGTAACATCTGGTTTGATTATGCAGTTGTTAGCTGGAGCCAAAATCATTGAAGTTGGAGATACACCCAAAGATAGAGCTCTGTTCAATGGAGCCCAGAAACGTGAGCAATCATAAAATTAAAGAGCTTTTTCCAAGTTTGAGTATGTTTGTGGTAAAGATGTTTCCTAGTTTTTTGGTTTTATTGTTTTTTGTCTTTGGTTGTAAGCATATACTCCTTTTTTGTCAGTATTTGGTATGATCATTACCATTGGGCAAGCCATTGTGTATGTCATGACGGGGATGTACGGGGACCCTGCGGAAATGGGTGCTGGGATCTGTCTCCTTATCATTATACAGGTAAGAAATCCTGTGTTTTCGTACACTAATCGAAACAGTTTGGCACCTTTATCTAACAGTTTTTTTGGTGAATTATATAAATCATTTCCTACAGAATTAATTACAGTATTATTACTGAAATGACATAATTTGTTGATGTAAAAAATTTTATTCTAATTCTAATAGCTTCATAGTCTGTCACTGTAACAGATGCTGCTCTGTCATTGTTCTATGATGTTCATTTTCCACATTCTGATGTCTCTGAAATCAACTGTACTCCCTCAGTTAACAGAACATTCCTGTTGTTGTCAGCCAGGTGGCAGTGATTGGGTATTTGTTGCCTTTGGGTGGCTGTCAGCTTGGCCATAGTGGCTGAGGTTAGCATCCTAGCTGTTACTTTATGCCCTGTTGGTACAATAGATGTTTTTTACTTTTTGGCCGAAATCACTTGAGAAAACCCATTGTGAAGCCCAGTATTGTGGCAGACACCTGGAGTCCCAGTTGTTTGGGAGGTTGCAGGAGAGGATTTCTTGAACCACCAATTAGAGACAAGCATGTGCAACATTAAACTTTTATCATGTCAATGAAACTCGCTAATCTCAGAAAGTTCATTAACAGTAAGCTAGATGAAAAACAGCGGGCACCATCTGAAATAAATTGGCTGTAATAAGATATTTTGTTGTAGTTTAGCTGACAGGCCTCAAACTTGGAGGCTTTTTGCCTCTGCATGAGTGCTTAAATTTTAGGGCTTTACCAGGGTATCTAGTCCTTTTCTTTCTTTGATGGAATACAAAAGTGTGATATTCTAAATAATTACAGTGCCAGCAAAATACCATATATCCTCACATACATGTGTTCCATGGAAGATGGATTATTTATTTATTTTTTATGGCAATGTCATATAGCTGGGCTGTCTTCAGACACATGATACAGCTGAGGATAACCTTGAGCTTCTGCTCCTCCCATTCCTATGTCCATTAGGAATTAGCTAGCATTATTTATATGCTATACACCATAACTGGTTTATACAGGACTGGGGATTGAACTTAGAACTTTGTGCATGGGAGTCAAGCTGCCAACTTAGCTACAGACCCAGCCCTCTATGGGCTTCTGAAATGGATATTTCAGAATTGACTTTTTAAAGACCAACATAATTTTGACTATATATAATGTTCAGAGGATTTTTTTTCTTTCTTTTCTCTCTCTCTCTCTCTCTCTCTCTGGTTTTTCGAGACAGGGTTTCTCTGTGCAGCCCTGGCTGTCCTGGAACTCACTTTATAGACCAGGCTGTCCTGGAACTCACTTTGTAGACCAGGTTGGCCTCAAACTCAGAAATCCGCCTGTCTCTGCCTCCTGAGTGCTGGGATTAAAGGCGTGCACCACCACGCCCGGCCAGGATTTGTTTTCTTGTTAAAATTTTAAGTTAGTAAAATATGTACACCAGAGTCCTAGCTACTGTGGAGACTTATTTTATCTACCGTTTGAAATTAGAATTAATTTAGGATTTTTTTTCCTAATAGTTAAAAAGATCAAGTTCTTATTTCTGAAATAGTCTAAATGCCAATATTTGGGTAATAGATGGCTGTCTCGGGTGGGCATAATTTACCTTTTTTTCTTTTGTTTCTTCTTCTTTTTTAATAAGCAAGTCAGTGAGCCTGACTCAGGACAGGTTACTGTCAAGTGTCTGTTTGCATGGTTGATAAGGATGACCTCTACTAGGCGAGAGCTGGTTTGCTGTGACTAGGACCAGATTTTTAATGGATTATTGAGTCTTTGGTAACTTGGTAAGGCCTAGTGAGGCCTTTTCCAGTGTAAGATGTGTTTCCCAAGAGAATAATAGTTCCTTCATTTCTCCATTTACAATCACTTGTTTGATACATTATAGCTGTTGGGACTTGGAGGTAAGAGCTGCAGAGGATGGGGAGAGAAGATCCTCTGGACACTGACTTTAGTGTCCTTCAGTGCTTAGGGTTCCACATATTGCTGGAGCCATGCTGAAGAGACTACCGACAGGACATCATGCTTGGTTTTGTTTCTTTAAAGTACTGTGTGTCAAACCCTTTGGAGATAAAGGACCCTTTCATGGGGTGGTATATCAGATACTTACATTTCAACTCAAAGCAGTGTCACAACTAGTTAACATAACGTGAGGAACAGTATTAAAGGGTCATAGCATTAAGAAGGCTGAGAACCACTGGTTTCAAACATTTGCTTTTTGTAGCCAATGAAGTTTGATGCTTTCAGAGATGAGGGTTGGACCCAGGGCCTTGAACACCAAGTACACACTACCGCTGTGATATTCCCTTAGTCTAAAGTAGTCTGGACTTTAAAAGACATTCAGGCCGGGCAGTGGTGGCGCACGCTTTTAATCCCAGCACTTTGGAGGCAGAGGCAGGTGGATTTTTGAGTTCGAGGCCAGCCTGGTCTACAACTCAGAGTGAGTGCCAGGATAGCCAGGACGATACAGAAAAACCCTGTCTCGAAAAAACCAAAAAAAAAAAAAAAAAAAAGACATTCAGAACTAGTATTAAACTCTCGGAACACTTTATACCAGTGTAATTTCCTTAAACTAGACTTAGAGTCATGGAATGTAGCTGAGTAGCTGTTTAGGTGAGGTGGCCTTTACAGCACAGCTTGTACATTTAGACTGACAGATGGAGTTCAGGATATTTTGATGTTTCTTTTAAACATTCAGAAATCTCATTATTTCTAAGAAGGAATGAGAAAAAAATATATATTAACTTGTTGATATAACTGGTATATAATATGATAAATTCTTTTAGTGTTAATGTATAAAGAAAAATGCCATGTTTGATTGTTGGTGGGCAGTGACCCATTTGTGTCTTTTCAAGGGATTGCTTACATTGAAAATATGTGGCTACACTGAAGAGCTATGATTGGATCAGTGTGTGTTCACCTAGAAACGTAGGGTTTTGAGAACTGTTTGCATGCTGTTACGGAAGGTATTTCTCACTTTGTTTTTGTTTCACTCACATAGCGCTCTGTCCACTAATTGGGTTTGAAATCTAAATTGGGTCTTGATTGAAATTAAAAACAAAATACAAAGTGTCATTGTCCATGGCACATAGTGAAGGTGAGTATGTCTTTGTCAAACTTAGTGGCATGGGTACGGCCACACGAGGTTGACACCCAGTGTGATTTTTACGTTCACACAGAGGTTCATAGGTGCGTTCCACATACACACTTGTCACTGTGTTGTTGTCAGTGGGCTCCATGGAGAGGCTGCCATCATCTTCTGCTTCCTCTTCCTCAAGCACACTTACTTACTTACTATTTATTACTATCTTTTTTCCTATTTCTCAAATTGCATAAGCCATTTTTCATTTAAATTTATACATTACTCCTCCTGGAAAAGATGAATGTCATTTCCAAAGGGTATTCATGACTCTGTAGGCCAACATTATTCTGCATGGGGGCTCAGGTAAACGTCATGTGTCTTTGGACTGACTTGGTTGTTAGTAGGCACTGTCTGCCCCCTGCAGTGGGGACAGCTGCTGTATTTATGCCTGGGAAGACTCAATGATCATTACTTAACTGTAGCCCTCAAACAGTAAAAGGCTACCATAATCTATCTCCCTTAGGAGTTTGAGAACTATGCCCCCTTTCCAGTTGATTGAAAGTTAAACTAAAAGTTTAATTTTGGCCACAGTTAAGTAATGATCATTGAGTATTCCTAGTCATAAATATAGCAAGTTACGCTTTGTACAAGCACTGAAATGGCACCTAGGTAAGCTTGCCCAAAAGTGAAGGTGGGCTGCTTGAGCTGGGAGCAATCGAAGCGAGAGTGTAAAGTAGGGACCTGTGGCAGCAATAAGGCAGGGCTCACAGCATGCCTCACTTCCCTCTAGACGACATATGTCAGTCGAGAAGGAGCCACATGACTGAAACTTGGTTTTATTGATACATGTTTTTATAGGCATGTCTTCTCCAAGAATAGCCATAAGTTAAATTTAGTATGTTTTCATAAAAAAATGAGCTTGAAAACACAGTAAAATCTTAACTTTTCAAATTTATATTCACTCTTTGTTATGAGTATAAAATATTTTTTTATGTTGTTGTGCTGTAGTTTTTTGGCTTATTCTATACATACTATGTTATTTAGAAAATATATACAGTACTTTGTAAAAAGTGTCACTCATTCCTTAGGAGTAAAGGGTTTCTTTTAAGTTTTCTGTAATTTATTTGGCTTTTTACTTACATGGAAGTATTTGGAATATTTTGTTTCCTCATACCCAATTCTAAGATTATTATTTAATGTATGTCTCTCCCCCGCCCCCATGGGCCCAATTTAAACCTTGTAAGGGAAACTATTCAGATGGTGTATGTGAGGTGAAATGTTTGCTGTATAATGAGGCAGTGTTCCTAGTACTCTGATTTTCAGAACTGGCTCTGCCTAGTAGAGCAGGTCAGAAGCTGCACAAGCCACAGCGGTGACGAGCATCGCTCAGGTCTGATACTGGGAATGCGCAAACTGTGAATAGCCCTTCGTCTGCCCCTTCCTGAGTTTTTTCTTGCTTCCGCTTACGTGCATTTCTTTCCCCACAGTTGTTTGTTGCTGGTTTGATTGTGCTGCTGTTAGATGAGCTGCTACAGAAGGGTTACGGCTTGGGGTCTGGTATTTCCCTCTTTATTGCCACCAACATCTGTGAAACCATTGTCTGGAAGGCCTTTAGTCCCACTACCATTAACACTGGCAGAGGTACATCACACAGTGACTGCAACTGCACGAGTTTTGCTGGATGTATGCTGAAAATGAGTTCATAATGCAGCAGCACATGCCTGTAGCCACTCAAGTTTGCTACCCCAGGGGACCATGAATGCTAAATGTTTAAACTTACTGAGCAGAGATGTGTGAAGTATGCAGTAGTAAGTCCAAAAGAGTGCATTCTAACCTCTGCTTGTTTAAAAGTTCCAGTGGTTGCAAACAGTATTGCAATTTTGACTTTTGACCTTGCTTAAGCCATTGCTGCCAGAGCCATTTACCTCCCTGAATGCAGCGGAGGGAGGGACAGCAAGGTACTGGATTATGATTTGGCTGTCCTCGGGGAGCACTCATACCCTTGCCTCAAACTGGCTTTGTAATCGCATCTACATTTTGCAAGATTTCAGTCTTTCCCCATATCCCTTCCAACTTCTCAGTTGTCTTCCTGTCCTAACTAGTCATTGTCTAACTTGGATCCTTAAGAGAATAGCACTGATAGTTTATTAACATTCTTGGTACAGTGAGCCACCGGCAGCGTGGTAGATGACACCCCTGCTCTGAATCTGACGTTTGTATCTGCTTTGCCGCTGCTGCTTATCAGCCCTGAAAGGACTTCCTCTATTCCCCTAGAGTAAAGGAGAGGCAAACCTTTATGAATCAGAATTGCAGATTTATGTTGAAATTTGCCTCCACGATAGAAGTATGTTTAGAATCCATATAATCCATATACATGGTTATGCCATAAATCCATACAACATAAACTGGTAAATTGACTCGAGGTTGAAGTTATTTGTTTAGAACTTTGGAAGAGGCGTCCACAGTTCATTCCTGTTTTGCTTTCTCAGGTACAGAGTTTGAAGGTGCCGTCATAGCTCTGTTTCATTTGCTGGCTACCAGGACAGACAAGGTCCGAGCCTTGAGGGAGGCTTTCTACAGGCAGAACCTCCCCAACCTCATGAACCTCATCGCCACAGTTTTTGTGTTTGCTGTCGTCATCTATTTTCAGGTAAGTGTAATGTTCTCACTGCTGGAACATTCATTCACTTTCTTGTAACAAGGAGAATGCTTTTCAAAAGGATGGTGTCTAACAAGTGATGTTTCAAGAACCATTCTTTAAAACTAGTTTGAAGGTGGAAAATATTGCCATAAAAGAGGAACAAAAGGCAGGCTGTTGGGAGAACTGTTTGAGACAGGCCCTGTCACTGGCTCCCCCACCCCACCCCACAGCTACCCTTCCCTCTGCGCACCTTTGCCATGGACCTCCTCTTATTCTTAATTTCAATTTCAGGGGTTTCGTGTTGACTTGCCCATTAAGTCGGCACGGTATCGTGGGCAGTACAGTAGCTACCCTATCAAGCTCTTCTACACATCGAACATTCCCATAATCCTCCAGTCTGCCTTAGTTTCAAACCTGTACGTCATCTCCCAGATGCTGTCTGTTCGATTTAGTGGCAACTTCTTAGTAAACTTACTAGGACAGTGGGCCGTGAGTATGTTTATTTTTATTAAGTATTTAAAATTTGCATTTTATAGTTGTATTTTTAGCTGATTGAGATAGATATTGAAATAATTTGAAATTTATTTACCTGTACCATTTTATTTTGAAAATTTGGTGAATGTTCTAAGATTAATATTTTCCTATATAGGAAGCATTTTTATGTATCATTTGAATAGCTTTCTAGGCTAAAAAAAATCATAAATGTGCTTTCCTAAAAGTGATTTTCTGTTTTGTAGTCTGTGTTGTTTAGAGACATGGTCTTATGCTATAACTCAGGCTGACTAGAGAGTCTTCCTGCCTCCTCTGTGTGTAGGAATCACAGGCTTGTGCCACCACATCTGGCCTCTTGTCATCTTGTTCTGATGTCTGTTATACATTTTCTATTTGCCAATATAGGGAAAGGAGAGCTATTTACAGAAAATTGTAAAAATGGGGATAAAGAGTCATTTTTTCTATCTTCCTCTCATTTTCCATGACCTGAATGACAATAAAGCAGCTTGTGTTTGACTGTGCTGGAGACGGGCATGGAACAAGACTGGAAATTGGAACCGAACCCATTAAATCCAAAGCAGGAAAAGAATCTACACAGCTTTATTTTAACGCAATCCAGCCAAATTGATCATATAAAAGGAGTATGTTCCCTTTTATAATTACAGAATTAAAAGGGCAATCTCCAATTTTTCTTTATTCATTTATAGAAACTATCATTTGCTTTATGCCAAAAAATATTAGTATTTAGTCCTTCTTGAAATTTAGTGCTTATTCTAGATAAGTACGCTAAAGTGTATAACTTGGGCAGTGAACCTTTTGTTGTTGTTGGTTTGGTTTGGTTTTGTTTGAGGCTCAGGCTGGCCTCAGCCACTTGATCCTCTTGACTTTGCAGCTGAGTGCTGAGATTATAGGTGAGTGCTTCCATGCCTGCCTGCCTGGCTTGATTGATTGATTGATTGATTGATTTAATTAAAGTTTTTCAAGAAAAGGTTTTTCTGTGTAGTCCTGTCTTTGACCTGGAACTCATTCTGTAGACCAAGCAGGCCTTGAACTCATAGAGATCTGCCTGCCTCTGCTTCCTTAGTGCTGGATATAAAGGCTTGCACCACCACCGCCTGGCATACTTGCATTCTTTTTTTTTTTTTTTTTTTTGGTTTTTCGAGACAGGGTTTCTCTGGGTAGCCTTGGCTGTCCTGGAATTCACTTTGTAGACCTGGCTGGCCTTGAACTCAGAAATCCGCCTGCCTCTGCCTCCCAAGTACTGGGATTAAAGGCGTGCGCCACCACCACCTGGCCATACTTCCATTCTTAATACTGCAAAATGGACCAGGGAGTGGAGAGACATTTCAGATTCTAAATATAGCCAGAGATTAATTATAAATTGTTCTATTTCTAGCCTCAAGATTTTGTAGATGTATATTTTTAAAACTCATTCTTCCGTTAATGACACTGAGTGTCTTACACAAAGTGAAGTACATAATTCTGAAGGAATGAAGGATGTAAACTTAACTCCAAAAATTGTATAGGTTCATTGGCTATAGGGCTGGTGAAATGGCTCAGCAGGTAAAGGTGTTTTCTGTGCAAGTCTAATACTCTGACCCCCAGATTACATGAAAGGGTGGTAGGAGAGAACCAATTCCACAAAGTTGTCCCTTGACCACCACATTTGCACTGTGCCATACACTTACCACCCACAGACATCATACACTCCACATAGTCATAAAGCTTAAGTTAAAACATTGTCATACATTTTGCAATATTCAAACATAAATTCTGGTCATGACAACTGTAGTCTCAAATACTCAAGAGGCTAAAGTAGGAGATCACTTCATGATTTTTGGGTCATCTTGGGCAACATGGTGAGACCTCATATCAAAACGAAAACAAATCTCAAGGTCTGAGGTGCGATCCATTGTAAGGCCTAAGCTTGATATTCGAAGGCCCTGGGTGTAATCCTCAGTAACAAACAAAACCCTCTTCTCAGCCAGTCAGGGTGACTCTGTTTCTTCAACTCTTGTTTCTAGGATGTCAGCGGGGGAGGACCTGCTCGCTCCTACCCTGTTGGTGGCCTTTGTTACTATCTGTCTCCTCCTGAGTCTATGGGAGCCATATTTGAGGATCCTGTTCATGTAGTTGTATATATTATCTTCATGTTGGGGTCATGTGCATTCTTTTCTAAGACATGGATAGAAGTTTCTGGTTCTTCAGCCAAAGATGTAAGTATGTGGCTAGTGAAAAATAACTTTGTAAAAATCATAGCATTTGGGTATCCAAAGTGTTTTATAGTTTTAAGCTTTGTTCATATATTCTTAGTAGTGAGACTTACCCTAACAGGCTAAAAATTGGTTCTTCTGAACTTTTGTGATCCTCTACAACTCAGTCCTACTCAAAAAAACCTCTTTAGTATCCAGTTCCTCTTTACAGAGTTAATTCAGATGCTGAGAGCACTGATACAATGATATGGTCAGAACATGCCTGGCAGCATGGTGACCTCTATGTCCTTATGCTCAGGGGGAGCCATACAGTGCCAGGGCTGTGGGTCTTAGATTTCCCATGTAGAAAGCAACAAAATGAGAATAGTTTACTTTCAAAGGTTTTTTTCTTTTCCTTTTNTTTTTTTTTTTTTTTTGGTACTCAATACTGCCTCTTCATTGTTTAGGATGTAATTGGCTTTAAAACAGTGATTTCAATGGAGCAATGGAGTCATCGGGTGCTCTTATTTTTTTTTTTTTTTTTTTTTTTTTTTTTTTTTTTTTTTTTTTTTTTGGCCAGGTGGCCAAGCAACTTAAAGAACAGCAGATGGTGATGAGGGGTCACAGAGATACCTCCATGGTCCATGAGCTGAACAGGTAAGTTCACAAGGTCATTTCTTCCTAAGATGATGTTTAGTCTTGTCATCTCTAAAGGTCATTGCTTTGTTCATATTTGTTGTTTTTTGCTCTTCACAAGAGAACTGAAATTTAACTAAAACTTGTCTTCCACAAAATGTTGGCCCTTTTATAATCCTTTAAACTTAGTTTTTGAAAACATCATTCCTGTCACCTCCTTCTTTCAAATTTACAGCATCTTCTTTTTGTCTTTCTCTCACACATACACTTTCCTAAATAATACACAATAATCTTCTCAGTCTGTACAGATGCATACATGATTTCAGAGCTGCCCATTTGCTATTGGATAGCCAGCTGGGGCTTCTTCCCTGGGGAAGGCTATTTCTCCTGCTCTCAGGATTCCTTAGTTGCCTAGTTCTTTGGGTTGGGACCCTCTCCATGTTAGCATGTCTGTTGGTGGTGTCCTTTTCAGATCTTGTTTAGGCATGTGTCTTAGGGTTTCATTGTTGTGAAGAGACACCATGACCACAGCAACTCTTAAAAGGAAAACATTTCATTGGGGATGACTTACAGTTTCAGAGGTTTGGACAAACACACAAGTCTATGGGGGATATCCAAACCACCACAGCAGCCTATGTAATTTTAACTTGAGACTGTGCTTTCATTGGTCGTGTTAAAATGATACATATTAGTAGTTCTCAGTGTTGACTGCTGCATATGTAACTACCAGGGAGCTTCTAAAACACTCATACCCCCAGCTCCAGGAAATAGGATTTGTTCCCAGGCATCAAGTATTTGTTTTTTGTGACTTTATTGAGGTAAAATTCATATACTACTTAATGCATTCAGTTGAAATGCAGTGTGAGCACTTGAGAGGCTAATGCAGGACTGCTGCAAGCTAAAGGCCAGCCTGGGCTATCCATTGAGTACCAGGCCAATACAATGAAACCTAGTTGTACATGGGATGCTTTCTTTAGTAGTTTCTTGAACTGGCACTAGTGTTCCTATCTTGATTTATCTTATGTATATGAATGGCTTGCCAATGTATACATATGTGTCTGGTTTGAAATGTACTTTTCACCCCACAAAAGGGAATTTAGGGCTACCTGTTTAAGAATATGAAATATTTAGTCAGATATGATGCCACATGTCTCTCTGATCTTGAAACTCTGGAAGTGGAGGTAGGATGCTATATAATATCCAGACTAAACAAACCACTTCCCCCACCCCCAAATTATAGTTAGGCATGGTGGTTTATTAATGTAATCTCAGTATTTGGAAGCTGAAGCAGGTGGACTGCTATGAGTTCTAGGCCAACCAGAGGCTACAGAGACATGCATGTCTGAAAAAATATATACTATATATGCTGTAACATACAATATGTATAGAGTATTTTTGTGTATATACATACAAATAACATATATACTCTATATGTGTAATAAATTTCAGTCTAAAATTCTAATCATATCCTAAAAGTTGCACTGCCTTTTGGGTATTACAATTTTTTAAATTTGGTGGTTTGAAATCACTGCCTTAATCAGCCCTCTCTCTTGTGTACAATACTTGAGTAGTGAGGACTGCTTGACACGTTTATATTGAGGGGATCATTTCTTGCAAAACTGTGCTGCTTCTAGCTATTGTGTTCTTTCCGTGTTTCCCACTGCCTGACGAAGGTCTTTTGTCTTTTAGGTACATCCCCACAGCAGCTGCCTTTGGGGGTCTGTGCATCGGTGCCCTGTCGGTACTAGCAGACTTCCTTGGGGCCATTGGCTCTGGTACTGGAATTCTGCTTGCAGTCACTATTATTTATCAGTATTTTGAAATATTTGTTAAGGAACAGGCTGAAGTTGGTGGGATGGGTGCTTTGTTTTTCTAAATGTTCATCTATTTCTTTGTGTGTGTGAAAGGGAAAATATTTTGACATACTCTTTCTGTCAAATAATGCTGGTTCCCCTTTCTTCCCTCAGTTTGTTGTTTTCAGTGCTAACTGTCCCATTTCTGAAATGGGCACAGAGCTAAGCCTGTGTGCAGCATTAGTACCAGCTGCCTTAAAACTGAAGTTTACATTATTTGTTGACACTGTCCATCTAGTGTTAGCCATGACGCTGGGAAGCAGTGTATCTGCCTAGCTGTTGGTCAGACAGCAAGACAGTGATGTGGATTAGCTTTGCACACAACATTCAGAACACTGAATATTCCCTTGTTTAAAAGTAAGTGCAGTGCAGATTGCCACTTTCCAGTATTTTGAGCTTCCCTAATGAGTTATGGAGCATTTATATCTAATGTATATTTTAGATAATTTTTATACTTTTTTAATTCATCAGATCCACGTTCCCTCCCTCACCAGCCCCACCCCTTCTTGATTCATCCTATCCCCAAACTGCCACTCAGCCTGGATGGGCAAAAAAAATCAAGCATTGAAGTTATTTCTGTCACTGGACACAATTGCTTCTAATTCCCTTTTCTGCTTTTCATTTGTCCTCTTTTCCTGGTGACAGCTACGAGTGCTGTCCAGCTGTATTGGCCATGCCTTCTACTCCAATGCCCCCAAGTATTTTTCTCCCTCCCCTCGTCCCCAAAGCAAGATCCAGTTCTCAAACAGTGTCTGTAGTTGAGTGGAAGTGAGCAATGAGTATTCACACTAGGACTTCATGTCTGTGATATGCATAGCAGGACCCAAGTGTAAACAGTAGACAATAAAGTTTATTTAAGAAAACTGTTGCAGTTGTGATGAAAAATAAAGAGATTCCTATTAAGTGTTCTCTAAGAGTATTTCTGTAGGTTCACTGTATCTATACAGAACATATCTGGATATGCTTGAAAGGGTCAAATATTGTCATATTTTAGTTCTATATCACTCAGTGGCAGTAGCTAGGGTACTTGTGACATGGAAAGTGTCTCAAAACATTTACTTTTTATTTGACACCACCCATTTTTTTTGTATTTTTTAGAGTACATACTTTATTTTACAAAAAAAAAAAAAAAAAAGCAAACAAGTTATTTTCAAAAGTACAGTTTTCGGGGCTGGTGAGATGGCTCAGTGGGTAAGAGCACCCGACTGCTCTTCCGAAGGTCTGGAGTTCAAATCCCAGCNTCTTCCGAAGGTCTGGAGTTCAAATCCCAGCAACCACATGGTGGCTCATAACCATCCGTAACAAGATCTGACGCCCTCTTCTGGAGTGTCTGAAGACAACTACAGTGTACTTACATAAATAAATAAATCTTTAAAAAAAAAGTACAGTTTTCAGTAGGAACAGGAGGTAGGACTGACTTAGCTTGAGCTAAGGTCAGACACTGGAGAACGAACGCCCTGTATATTAGAACCCACTTTCTGAGTTTTCCAAACGAATGAAAAAAAGTAAATAAAAGGCCAGTTTTAAAAAAGATGTAGGCAAGTTGTGAGGAGTGAAGACACCAGATGGCCAGCTCCAGGTCTGGCTCTACCTCTGAGGTACAGATGCTGGTAATAAAATGTACTACTGACATGTGTAAGACGTAGCTGTCACTTCACAGTTGCACTCAGAGGAAAGAGATATAGGGGCCAGGGAGATGGGATACACCTCGTATCTCAGCCGATACTCAAGGCCATTTTTTTTCTTTTTTCTTTTTTTTTGCACCTGGCCCTATACCTGCTCTATGGAAAGGATGAATGTGTGGAGCTATGTCTTCATTTCAAAAGAGGGAAGGAAACATAACAATGAAATAGAGGTCCTAGGGAACTTACAGGCAAAAGTTGGTATATCTGGGGAGACAGGCCCATGATTAAACACAAAAGAAAAATTGGAAGGGTCAGAGTCACAGGAAAGGCTACTGTGCTATAATGGGTGTTAATTTTCACACTCATTAGGAAAGCAGACTTGGTCTACAAAGTTCCAGAAGTCCAGCAATAACTCTTAGTGTCTGTACCTACTGTACCTGGGAAAAGCGCTTTTACAAGGTTCCCAGGATCTACCCTGAACCCAGGTTGCAAACGTGTTGAGCTGGCCAACAAGCATCATGCCAACTGCTGCTGTGGCTGAACTGACCTTCCTTGAACTGATGAAAGAAAGGTACAGTAATCACAGTAGCAGAGCTCATCAGAACAGAGCAGATCCGGAACACTGGCACAACTCCTGCGTGAACTAGAAACCACTGCTGCATTTCTTGTGTAGTCTGGTTGGTTCATATAGTTGGCTAATATATCTGCCTATACTCATGTCTACTGATGTCCATATATATATAGAATCCACGTTAATCTTTTTCCTATGGGTTTAGTTTTGGAAACAGTATTTTCTGAGGTAAGATTATGTGCACACTTAAAGGAAGTACCCCAAGTTTTCAGTCTCTTAGCTTAGCTTTAATACATTAAGAATTAACTATGTTCACTACTGAAGCATATCTTGGTACACTTTTAGGAATGAAGTGGCCTTATGAGAATATTAAATACAGTTTAAAAATTATTTCTGAGGGCTGAAAAGATGGCTCAGCATGTAAGAGCACTGACTGTTCTTCTGAAGGTCTGGAGTTCAAATCCCAGAAACCACATGGTGGCTCACAACTACCCGTTATGAGATCTGCCACCCTCTTCTGGTGTGTCTGAAGACAGCTACAGTGTACTTAGTATAATAATACATCTTAAAAAAAATTATTTCTGAGATATAGTGTGTCATAATGTAACCCAAACTGGCTACATTTATGATCCTGCTGCCCCAGCCTCCGAAGGTGGATTATAAGCATGCACCACAAATAGCTCCACTTTTACCACAAATGTTATGCTGTGTTGATTTTACATCTACTACCCAAATGAATCCCATATCGTACATTAATTAGAATTAGGAGAAGCTGCTAAGTCCCAATTGGGGTCTCTCTTCTAAAACTCGTATTTTAGCTGGGTGTGGTGGTGCACGCCTTTAATCCCAACACTCAGGAGGCAGAGGCAGGCAGATCTCGGAGTACAAGCCGAGCCTGGTCTACAGAGTCTAAGTTCCAAGACAGCCCCAGGGCTGTTACACAGAGAAACCCTTTCTTGAAAAACACAACAACAACAACAAAAAACCCCAAGTCTTATTTTGCTTGCCACGTGTGGTGCTACACATCTTTATTCCCAGAACTTTGGAGAGACCGAGACAGACGAATTGCTCGGAGTTCAAAGCCAGCCTGGTCTGCAAAATAAGTTCCAGGCTAGCCAGGGCTACACAGTGATACCCTGTCTCAAAACAACAAAAACCCAACCTTCTAATTTTTAAAAGTGAGCCTAATAAATAGCTATTTGCAGACTTCAGAACATAATTTTAGGAATTGAGGGTAGAAATAGCTGACCTAATTTGGAGCTCGAGTCTATTCCTGAGAAGTTCCCTCACCTTCTAGACTAGGTGAGGTTTAATAAATTTAAACATACCTAACTATACACTCATTTCCATGAGTATTTAACAAATTTAAATGGTTACATGTTCTCTGTAATTATAATTCCATACCATATGCAGTCTGTGCTGCTTTTATGAAAAAGCTGATTTATAACCTACATTAAACTTAATTGAATACATTGAATAGTGAAGGCCTCATGGTTTCATTTACAAAACATGGCCAGTGTCTTCCTTGGCCTTAAAATTTGAGGAAGGGCACTTCGAATGGCTTCGAGTTCGCGTGTTTCAGTGCCAGACCATAGGCGTAGACCTTGGCATCCACCGTAAGATGTTGTTCTGCTCCCAGAGCTAAAGAAGCAAAGATGACAGTTTAGAGACTGCAGAGACAGTGAGAGGAGAGCCTAGTCAATCATTGTCACACTGTATGTCAGTTGCCAGTACTAGATGCTGGGGACACACTATCTTTAAAATTAAAGGATTAAAAGTAGCAACATAGCAGATGACTCATCAGGCTCAGTTTTCAGCCACGCTGGCCCAGTGTCCCCTGCTTTTCTAGCCAACTGTTTGGGAACAAGTTCAAAACCGAATGATTCTCTAAGTCTGGGTTCATGTCCTAGCCACCTATAAATGGCAGGAGTGTTGGTTGCTACTCTGTTACAAACTAACATTGAAGTATTGGTTAGTATATTTTGAGTATACTGAAGTTAGGTAAAGTGGTTTTTTTCTTTCTGAGTATCCCCTTCAAAGACCAGAAGGGAAGTCAGGTGAATATAGAGAAAGAATTTTTAAAAAGAATATTCTATAAATAAAACATATTTTTAAAGCACCTGGAGACAAGACAAGATACTTTGTCTATATTATCTGTTTAATTTTTCTCATGCATCCTCAGAGAGAGGGATTTACTCTTGATTTAGGAAAATGAGAGGCTAGTAGCTGATAAAGGATAATGGTGGCAGAGCTCAAACCCTGTCAGGGCCATCAGATCATTCATTGGCTATACTGCCTAACATTGGTTGCCACAGCTTTTCTGAATAAGTGACATTTAATTTGGCTTTAAGTACTGAGATTAATTTACCTCAGGTCTAGTTTTTGAATAGGTGGAGAAATCAAAGCTGTCTAGGAACGTGAAATCATAGTTTTTTGAAAGGTGTAGTTAACTTTTCAAACTACTAGATATTTCAAAATAGAGCTCTCTGCTTAAGTGAAGCCATAGCCACTGGTGGGGTGGGGAGCCATGAACTGCTCTCAGTGTTTCAGATAACAAATACCTCAAGTTATTTTATATCCAAAGTAACTACTTACAAACAGAAAAAAATAAGTTTTCAGTTTCCTGAAACAGAACTGATCAAAAGTTGCGATCATGTAAAGGCTCTGCTTCTTCACAAATGGATGAATAGGGATCCACAAAGCTAGGGCACAGCGGAGCATGGAGCAGGGCCTCTGTTACCTCTCCACAGATGGGAAGGTCTATCAATATTTAACGGGATTTCTGCAACATCTCTGTGGGATGACAAGCTGATCTAACCAAATGACCACTGATTTACCAAGGTTCATTACATCAGCTGCTCACCGACAAGTATATGAGGAACTGCTTCAAGATTCCTTAACTCTGTAAGATTTGACTTTCCACAGGGAACATCCAACACACCAGCGCAGTAGAGCTATGCTCTCGTATGAGTCAAAGCTCTTAAGCATTCAATAGTTTGAATGGACAGCAGGAAAATGATCATTATCATTATTATGTAGGGGAAAAATTTTTTAAAAAGGCTCTACTAAAGCCTTTCCTTGACACAGAATGTTTTTCTTAAAACTTTTGAACTGTACATCACTAGAAAAGGAAAACTAGCATTGTTTAACAGAAGCTTTCAACAGTTTCTAGGTGTCTGAGATTAATGAGGTGAAGCTAAAGGAATTATACTTACTGCCCTAGTGGATAGAGATGGGGACAGGAAACCAAGAGAAGGCTGGGTAATAACTATAAGAGTGCTTACCATCAAGTCTTGTCAGCAGATCATTCTTTGGTAAAGAAATCACTTCCATAAATTCTAAACAAACAGAATGCAGTGAAAACAGAGCTAACAACAGCAGCAAACCCCAGCAGCCCCACATCTGCAGCCATCACCGGCCCAGCCACTGGGAGCTGAATAACATACCTCCATCCCCTGAAAAGAAGGAGGGAAGAACATTAATATTTTAGGACACCCTGCTATGGCATGTCTTTGGAAGACTTTAGTGCAAGTCATATAAAGACTTAGGAGTCTAACAGAAATCTATGATTTCTAAATCTATCACAGTAAAGTTAATTTCAACTTATTCTCCAAGTCAAACATTTCACAGCAAAATTTAAGTATATTCTATAATGTATATTTACTACATTTATACCTGTGGAAAACCACACAGTACAAAATATCACTTCAATGATTTTTAAATAAAAATTGAGCAGGATTAAGAGAGATTTAACCTGATAATTTTGTCACCCTAAAATTTAAATTGAGGGACTCCTAAATGTCTTCTGTATCTTATGAATGTTTGCATTTCAAATAATGAAACAAGTGGGACTCGCTCAACAGCAACTCTTCATCCCTGCAGGCTCCTCTTTGTCCGGTAAATGTCTGTTCTAGATGCTTCGTATCAGTAGACTCACACGTTTGCCCTTTAGAATATAGCTGCTTTCCTTAGCACATGCCACTGAGGGTCTTTTATGTATCAAACTGTACATTTCATTATCCATCTGCTAGGAGAATCCTGGCTGGCTTCTACTTCTGGCCACAGTGAGTGAGGTTATTATTAAGTGCATTAGAATCTCAGTCTCTTGCTTTCAGTTGTTTTTAGTAGATTTCTTTTGCAAAGACTCCATCCTTTATCCTAGGTAATTCTGTATTTAACTTTTTGGGAAGCCCCTATGTCTTCCATGCCTTATGAATATTTTCAGTTTAACAATTAAGCCTTTAAAACTGGCTACAAAGAGATAATGAAGCATATGCAGGTGTGATTTAAAAGGGTAAGAAATCGCCACACAAACGTGACTCAGCAGGGTTAACAGAGTTTTAAGCTCACAATTTTGTCATTCCAAGATTTCCTAAATATGTATGTGTGTGCTCATATATTGAAAATCCATCCATCTACCTTCAAAGGCGAAGAAAGGACAGGGAATTGACAACAGGTTAATGTTTTTAGACCCTACTTTGCTAGTAAATATTTTAGTGCAAAGGATAACCTTACAAATTCTCTAAATATATAATCTGGCTCAATAAAGGCTGCACCCTGTAACATCTGCTGTTTTTACACATGAACACAAAACCCAATGTTTTTGGAGTTTCTCACATTCTTATTGGGTCTGTAGCTCAAATTATTAAGTGGGGATCAAGTTTGTTTAAAAGGGGGGGGCATTTAACATTTTATAAAACAAAACAAACAGCTGAGCAGTGGTGTCTAGAGCCTTTAATACCAACATAGGCAGGCAGATCTCTAAGTTCAAGGTCAGCTTGGTTTACAGAGTGAGTTCCAGAGCTACAGAGAAAAAAACCAAATGAAAAAGCTATACATTTTATAATTTTTTGTAGTTTAACATTTAAAAAAAACACATAAAAGGTCAATGAAATAATGCAGAGAATGCCAAAATACCTACCCAACACTGAAAAGCAGGTGAGTCCTCCCCAAGCAGCAATGGAGAGAGACCATGCTTCTCTCAATGCAAACT
Source organism: Mus pahari (assembly GCF_900095145.1). Lineage (NCBI taxonomy): Eukaryota > Metazoa > Chordata > Mammalia > Rodentia > Muridae > Mus > Mus pahari. Next base: position 3,303,032 of record NC_034605.1, on the reverse strand, counting down.
ATGCTGTACTAGCAAGTTAAAATGATATTTAGTGCAACTTAACCAGTTTAGATGTATCTACCACGTCCTTACCTGGTTTGGGTTTTGGCCTTACATTTCCTGCATCATCTCCATTGATGGTCACTGTCACAACATGTGTGGTGCAGTTTGACAAGCCTGGATCCATGCACACAGCTGTGAAAAGTGACAACTGTCTTAGGAAGTGAGACAAGGGCTCCAGTCCCTTGCTGTTGTTTCACTAACTGTCCTAGAAGGGGTGGAGCTCAGGGCTCATTCAACAGAGTATCTACTCAGGGTTCACTACTGGACTGTAGAACATGGGGATTCAAAAAGCTCTCTCAAGCTTCCTGGAGTTCCAGAGTCACGTCTGGTAAGTCTGAGGGCTTAGATGGTTCTGAGGACACTCTAGTGAGTATGGTATTGCCAAGATGAGGAAGGTTGACTGTGTGTGATCTCAAGGAAACTTCCAATAATTTTCCAATTTCAGGTCCTCCAACTTGCTCCCATGCAGAGGGGCAGTCCACTCCCACATGGAGAATAATTCCTGTTTTAATTTGGAGGAAGGGGCACTGAAACACTGTCTTACTGTATAGCCCACCCTGACCTCCAACTCTCAATCCCTGGTTCCTTTCTGCCTTCACCCCAACTATAAAGAACCCCTGCTTTAGTAATGTTCAAGAAGCTGACACCTGAAAGAATACCAACCTGGAGAGCATTCGGCAACTTCACCTTTGTAGCCAGTTTCTTCCTCCAGCTCCCGAAGAGCAGCGGCCTCTGGGCTTTCTCCGTCTTCGATGAACCCTGGAGGACAGATGGGAAGCAAGTGTCCCTTGAACATCTTTCTGACGGTTGCTAAGGAGCTGGCTTGCACGAGTCAAAGTGACCCTTGTACACCAAGCAGGTTACGGTAGGCTTTCCTCATGCCTTGTGCTTGCACCTAAATGTTTCTCATGAACATCCCAACCGCGTTCTGTACAGGGACAGCCTTGTGAGGAAAGGTGATTCAGTGGTGGCCAAAAGGGCTAGGTCTTGGAGCCAGCTGTGTGACGATAGTACAAGAAGCCGATTCTTGGTTTCCTCTTTTGTATGGTGATGGTGTACCTTTCTTGCTTTCCTTCATCATAGAAAAATACTGAGGCCCAACAATGAAGAGCCAGGAAAGAGTGACCCAAGAGCTGCAGACTAGGTCAGTGTTATGGTCACTATGAGGAGCAAATAGGCCAAACATGAAGAAAGTAACAACTCAGGCTTAGTTTCCTGAACACAGCCATGTAAAGAACAAGTAAGATGTAGGTCATTAAATCCCTTTCAGTGTTACTGACTTCTTACTAAATTGGCAAGTGAGAAAGAGTTAACTAATGTTGCCACTGTAGCCTGGGGAATGTGGCACAGAGCTTTGTGCCTTCTGGGTAAAAACTGTACCTGAATCTTACCCAGCTTCATGATCCTGGCTTCATAAGCACAACATTTGTAACAGATACAAGGGGTTTAATAATCTCTTCATATGGGTACAGTACAATAAACTGCTATAATGCTATGTATCAAACTCTGGATGGCTTCTTTAATTATAGTAAAACTAAAAAATACCTCTACATAAAATCAAGAGTTTTCTTGTCCCATGCATTTATGATAGATGAAGGTATCTTCTAATTACAGCTTCTGCAATTCAGAGTCTGAAGTACTTACTACTGTGAAATTCCTGTGAGTGAAGGACTGCTAGTGGCAGATGGCGAGATATGCTGATGAATGAATAGCACAAGTACTGGGAGACTCAGGAGAGCTCTGCTGAGGCTCTGTAAGTAGGCTATATGGAAAAGGGGTGTGGCAAGGGGCTTGAAGGAGCCTTATCAGAGAAACAGGTTTTTTCTTCTTATATATTTGTGTGCATGCGCGTGGAACACTAATGTTGAATTTTCCCCAGTTACTCTTCTTCCCAAGATCTTTCAGTCAAACCCACAGTTCACAGATGTGGCTAGTCTCACTAGCCAGCTTGTTCCAGAGATCCCCTTTGTCTGCCTTCCAGGGCTGGCATTCCAGGAAAGCCTCCACACCTGCCTGGCTTTGACACAGGATTCTAGGGATCCGAATGTGTATTATTCATTTACAGCTCGCTGGGCAGATGATCAGATGTTAACACATAAGCAATGCGTTGCTCACTCAGGCTCAGGACCCAGTGGAATGCCTTACCTGCTGGAAACTCCAGGCAGTAGCTGCCCATCGGGGGCCGGAACTGCTTCACCAGAACGACACACTCATGGTGCAGGGTTCTTTGCAGCACAGGTATGACCGACACGGCTGTCAGAAAGAAACACAGCTAGGGAATCCTGTTCACAGAAAGCCAGTTACAAATTCCACATTGGAAGGCAGTGTATCCAAATCACTCTGAATTTGCTCTTAAGCAAATTAACTTAAGCTACTGTGTTGGCAGCCAAACTTGAAACTAGTCTCATTTTAAAATATAAAAAGCAACATTCTGTATGATTTATTATAAAAAGTTCATTTTAATTGTCACAATATTGCTTTCCTTTCTTCTTTTTATTTTACATAGAATCTTACTATGCCGTCTTTTAGCCCAGAATAACCCAAACTCATGATTTTTCTGCCCCAGCCTACCAAATATATAGGAATTTGGGTCTGCACCACCAGACCAGACATAAGTTCTTAAAAACAAAACGGAAGTTGAAACTACTAAGCATGTTACACGGGGCTAAGGATGGGAAGCTCCCCCCTCCCCCCATGCGGCAGCCAGGGAAGCGATACGTGTTGGAAAAAGTGGTCTGCACACTGCTGGATCGCCTTTACAGAGAAGCCAGCTAGGAGTCAGTGTCTGTGTCAACGGATTGGCTTTTGCTGCTTTAGCATATAAGCTCTTCCCCTCCAAATAATTGGGCCTTAAAATAAAACCAGAAAGCCACTGGCCCTGGAGACAGACACCACAAAGGAGAGATTGTCTCGCAAACACTCTGGCAGGTAAGAACGCTACAGTGAAGCTACTTGTTTCCTGTAAGGTCAAATCAAGATGGACAAACAAAGGCAGCTCAGCAGCTCAGCTTCCCCAGACAGTGTATGGCTACCGGGATGTTTCTGGTGCACTTGTAGCCAAGCCTTTCTGCCTGGGAGGATGGGGAAGCCAACTGAACCACTTTCCCAATGCTTTTCCCTCCAACTGAAGCTGCCGGTGGGGAGGGCATTTCACTCACCTTCAGAGTACAGAGGACTCCAGTGGTCTTAACACACCAGGCACAGAGCATGCCTTCAGATTATACTGGCATGTGTTTGGCTATAAAGCTTAACACATCTTTCCTTCAAAATCTGTTCCTATCTTAGAAGACGGGAGCCAGAATTTACTTACACAGAGAGCTTTGGAACAGAACATTGTAAAAAAAGGAGGGTCACACATAAAAGATCCCAATTGAGGGCAATTCTGCTTTGAGCTCTGTGCTTATGTTAAACGTTGTCTTATAATCTCATATACTAACTTCCTTCATAGAGAGAGTTATGATAGTCATACCATCAGCAGATTTCCCCTTCCTGGTTGTAAGTTTCACTGTTTCCCAAGTTCTACGCAGGCAGAGAACAAAGAAAAAAAAAACCATTAGTTCCAAAGGGAAAAATGTTCTTAGGGCTTCTGTAGACTATCAGCATGTCATAGATGCAAGGCATGCAAGTATGCTAATGACAGTGGTCAGCGAACACAGAGAAGATCTGTACTTCAATAGCCAACTGTCCTTTCTTGTAGTAGGCGTGAACAGGAAGAGAACTTCGCCACACTCCACCTCAGCCCCGGCTACTATCTAAGCAGAAAGCATCTTAGCACTGCCTGGGGTCCCAGCATCCTCAGGTCTAAATCCCTAGACACCCAGGTCTAAATCATCAAGCTACAGTGAGAAGCATAAGCTGTTAGAGCTTTCTAGGCCTTCCCACAGTGCTGCTGTCTGCCCCTAGGGACACTCCAGATGCATTTCCAAGAACAAAGGGTGCCATGCACATTGTGAACCACTGAAATTATACAGGGTTAAAATACGTGACTAAACTACACAGTTCAAGAAAGCGCAGAACCTCCCACTATCTGAGGACTTCAGATTTTCTTTGCATGCGTGCAGCCTTATGTATGAGGAAAGACAGGTCCCTAGATGAGGTGGGAGGTGCTGGGCGGCACATTCTTGCTCCCTTTCATGGCTTACTTTGTGTCAGCGATTTCTTCTCGGCTGTTTGTTCTCAGGTTTTGTTAATATCTCTGCTATTCTGCCTGCACTTACAGGAACATCACGCAGAATTATATGGAAAGTTAAGTTACAGGAAAAAAACATTCTGTTGGAAAGGGAGAGGGAATAACAAGAAATTCCCCCTTCAGTTCTCATCTCTTGGGGAAAAACATCGCTACAATAATGATGGAGGTGGCCAGGCATCCATTGTCAGAGTGTGTCCTAAAGGTAGGAAGATGACCCAGATGGCGCCAGGCTAAGTACAGTAAGTTATCAGGCATCCTACTCCAAGGGACCCTCTTGCTTATACTTCTTTCTTGTTGTTCTTGAGTTTTGATAATACCACATTTCTACAAAAAGTTCCAGATATTTAATCTGGCTTAAAACAAGAGTCAACAAAAGTCCTGTCTGACTATACCTTTCAGAACTAGGCCCAAGTTTTACATGGCAAATGTGTGAAAATGAAAATACAAAACAAAACCCACCAGACTGTTTTACTGAGTTGCTGTGACAAGTCACAGCAGCCCAACACTCCTGTTAGTAGCAAGAAGCCAACCAACAAGCAGTTTCCAATAAGTAATACAGATCACAAGAGACAAAACACCTTTTGCCATAGCTCTCTCTGCTGCCTCTTAAAGTTAGTCCTAAAGACTGAAGACAGTGCTGGGAAAAGCACTGAAGGTCCCATCCCAAACACGCTAGGAATAAGGAAAACAAAGAGAGGAGCATCATTACAAGGTTAGGGTGAGGTAAAGAAGCAGTAATGAGCCATACATTATGAAAGGAGAATACACATACATTTAAGATATGCAACAATGCCCCAGACAGCTCAACCACTCTCCTAGGATCAACACAGGTACACTTATGTGGAGAAAAATCTTAGTCTCTATTTCTCCACCAGCTAACCCAAAAGCTGTGACAGTTTCCTTCCTTGTGTACTGAGGAGTAACAACCTGGGGAAACCTCCCAGCTTTAGAACTGGGTTTCCGTTTCAATTACTCCACTGTTTGCTTTCTAGTTAGACACCTGGTGGCTTTTTACCTCTAGCCACTGGCGCACGAGGTAGGAGGTAGCCAAGGGTAACTCGTCCCATCTTAAAGGCAAGGGGAAGGACTTAACACTAGTACTGATCACTTCTAGAATTCATTCTGTATGCTTTTTCCATCAATGAAGCAAATCATCCTTTGGTTATTTTATTCTATATACATATGCTTTTCTTTGGGGTAACAGATAATGGATTTTTACAAGTTAATAGAACAAGGTCTATAGCCATGCTTCAGAGCTTGACATTATACTAAGAGCTATTAATGCTGTGCGTGATCTTGATTAATGACCAGAAGGAAGGGTTATATATGGGAGAGGGGACACAAATATGCTCTGCCCAGGAGCACAAACATGGTACTTAGGCTTAAAAGTTCATTCCCAAATTAAAGACTACACTATCTGGAATGAAACCTAGAAATAGGAATTCTGGGGGTGGGGGGATGTCCCCCAATGACTGTGTTGGGCACTTTTATGCCAACTTGACACAAGCTAGCATCACCATAGAGGGAACCGCAACTGAGAAAATGTCTCATTGAGATTCAGTGTAGGCAAGCCAGTAGGCATTTTCTTAATTAGTGATTGATGGGAGAAGGTCCAGCCCATTGTGGGTGTGGCCACCCCTAGACAGGTGGTCCTTGGTTCTATAAGAAAGCAGGCTGAGCAAGCCTTGGGGAAAAACCAGTAAGCAGCAGCCTCCACGGCCTCTGCTTCAGCTCCTGCCTCCAAGTTCCTGCCCTGACTTTCTTTGATGGTGAACCGCGATATGGAAGCATAACCAAACAAACCCTTTCTTCTCCAACTTGTTGAGCCGTTATTTCATTGCAGCAATAGTAGTCCTAATAATTTAGATATTTTTCTGATCAATAAATACCCAAAGGCTGGTCAGGTAAAGACAATTGGGTGTGAACTGACAGATATTTTTTTAGAACAGTGGTTCTTAACCTTTTTAATGCTGTGACCCTTTAACACAGTTCATGTTGTAGTGACCCCAACTATAAAATTGTTTTCACTGCTGCTTCATAACTATATTTTTGCTACTGTTATGAATCATAATGTAAATATCAGTGGTTTATGATGGTCTTAGGCAACCCCTGTGACCGGCTGACCCCCAAAGGAGTGGTGACTCGGGTTGAGAACCACTGCATAAGACTTCTTAGTCTTAAAGGGTGGATTTTGTGCTATAAACTCTGTTTTCAGGAACAACAGAGCCAAACCATTTCACTATGCTGAGCTCTAGTTCCTATCTATCTATCTATCTATCTATCTATCTATCTATCTATCTATCTATCTATCTATCACAGTATAACCACACTGCACACACTGTACTCCCTGCTTTCTGTAATGTCTCTCATCTCTCTCCAGTAATGGGCTTTACTAAGGCTTGTGCTAGTTCAGCAGAAACAATCAACAAATCCATGTATTGTCACCTTGATGATAAATGCATTTGCTCACACAATAAACATGCATGATTCTCCCATGATTGTGTAGCAAATGAGTTTTATTTTCTAATGGTGTGATATAATCTAGATATTAAATTCAGCTTTATTCGATTTTATTTCTTCTCATATTTCATTGTGTAGTAAATAGTAAACCAATTTAATACATTATTTTTCTCCTAGTGATTTCCATTATTTTTGGGGTGTTGGGATCATACCCGGGGTTTGTACATAGGTTTGTACATACTAGACAGGTGCTATACCACTGAGCTGTGCCCACAGGTTCTGTTGAATACACTAGTCAGCGATGGGTTTCTTTTGTTTTTAACAATGGAAAACAGACAGGCAGGTGTGCTCCCCCTCCCTCCCACCTGCACAGATAGGGTTCCTGCACCCCCATGGAGCTGGGTCCCTGACTCATGGAGCTGGGTCCCTGACTCATGTTCTCCAGGTCAGGGTGCTTAGCTTGCTTTCTGCCTCAATTTTTGTTGAGCATTTTAATGCATAAACCGAATTCTAAACACGAGGTGATTTTCTTTTCTTTTCTTTTCTTTTCTTTTTTTTTTTTTTTTAAGATTTATTTATTTATTTTATGTAAGCACACTGTAGCTATCTTTAGACACACCAGAAGAGGGCATCAGATTCATTACGGATGGTTGCTGGGATCTGAACTCAGGACCTTCAGAAGAGCAGTCTCTTAACTGCTGAGCCATCTCTCCAGCCCTACTAGGTGATTTTCTTAGCAAATTCCTAAAATTGGAACTGTTAGGTAAAAAGTTACTTTACCTTGATATATATTATTATAGCTTAGGGAACTTTTTTCCAACTTACATTACAAAGTTGTAAGGTATAAACATCTGTTTTACTTCGAAGCCAGCAAAGGTTTTGCTTTCTTTTTAGTTCTTCTAACTTAGACATTAAAAAATTTGATTTTTCTAGAAGGAAGCAATACAAGGAACAATATTCTACAGCTTGTTAAGCCACTATACATGGAGAATGGAGCTAGGATTGCAGACTAGTTATAGTAACAACTATAATTGTTTTATTCATAAAATATCAATGACCCAAACATTTTAGTAAGAGCTGCACCGAGTCGTTTAAAAGAGAGCTTCCTGAAGAAACACCGGTGCTCTCGCACTCAACAGAGACCTAGAAAAACCAAAGACAGAAATGGAAGAACACAGAACACCATTTACCTGGTTTTACCAGTGGGATCCATATAAGTTGTTTTTTCAAATTTGACCCATTTTCCTTCTGAGATCATCTAAAACAAAAGAAGACAGTTATAAGCTTGGAAACTGTCAAATCAAGTTGGTCTTTTTAAAAATCAAATAGTGTATTCTTTCAAATTTTCTCTGTTTCCTCCTCCTAATTTGCTTTCCTCACAAGAACTTGTGAGCAAGTTTCTAGGTTGGAATAAATATTCCAAGTTGTTTTCCTATGGGTAGGTCTCGGGTTTTTGGTTTTTGTTTTTGGGTTTTTCAGGTAGAAGCAAGAGGGGAAAAAGAGTTAAAGTCTGGGGATGGGAGTGGTACAGGCAAGGCTGAGTGACAGCAGACACGGTCATCTGACAAACCTAAGAAACTCCCAGGCTGTGGAGAGAGGCTGGCAGGCAGTGCGCAGGGTGCGAGGCTGGCCATACTGCTGCGGAGTCGGATGTGAATGTGAAGCCTCCCTACCAGTGCCCCTCGGCCCCACACCAACCTAATCACTACCTGACCTGCTCACAGACAACATGGTCACAGACGACATGGAGAAATTCTAAATCCAAAAGATTTTCAGGAAACAAGAACCAGAGTCCCCAAATGAAATATATAAAATTTATTCATTACAACAATTGGTTCTTGAGAGAAAAAGACCCTAAAAGCTTCACTCAGTAACAGAGTAAGAGACAGACATCAGTTCTAGAACTCAATGGAATTTGAACTACAACGAACAATTTAAGTTTTTTTTTTTTTAAGATTTATTTATTTATTATATGTAAACACACTGTAGCTGTCTTCAGGCACTCCAGAAGAGGGCGCCAGATCTTGTTAGGATGGTTGTGAGCCACCATGTGGTTGCTGGGATTTGAACTCAGGACCTTTGGAAGAACAGTCGGGTGCTCTTACCTGCTGAGCCATCTCACCAGCCCACAATTTAAGTTTTTATTATTTTAAACGTTTATGCCAGGATGACAGACAGCTAAGATGTAATTACTAAACATGAAACTGCAAAACCACATTTTTTTTTTCTATTCAGGGCAATTTTTAGAAAGAATTTCTCTATCAAGACCCAAAATCTACTTACACTCATGTAATTAGGCAGGATAAACCACTGTATTAAGACAAGAGCAAAAAACAAAACAAAACAAAACAAGAGCACAGCATGGCTTAGTCTAAAATGGGGAGAGAAAAACATGTGCAAAGTATCTCCAAGAATGAAAATCCCATGGACTGAGAAACTGCCTGTACCTTCTCTCTAACCTGGCTATTCTGTGGGGAAGGGAAGGGCAGGAAAACAAGCTCCACCCACCTCCTCTGAAATAACGCGATGCTTGGCAGGAGGAGAAGAGCCTGTGGATTCTTGGGTCTCCATGTCGACCTGTTGGCCTCCAGTCCTCAGGTGGAAAGTTCAAGCTGTAAGGAAGTGAGTGAGGTTTGTTGAGGCTTCCCCAACCATAGGTAGTCAAAGGACTTACTAGTTAGAAAAGATTATCTTCTAACGAAGCGTCCCGGGCCTCTCTGGGAGAACTGCCCTAGAAGGCATGCAGAGGCTCTCAGAGGCACCCATGCAAGAATTCAAAGCCATTCTGCTTACATTCAGCCTGCATTAACCAGGGTCCAGTCCCAGTAACATCTACTCACTTTCAAAGTCAGAGAAATTATATATGCACATTAGTAAGCATGCACACTGTTGTGTCCCATTTACCCTTAAATGTGAGCAAGTATCAAACTCTCAGCCATAGCTAGCCAGTGACAGTCTATTAAGAGACGACTTTTGTCTCCCATGGAACACTCACTCTCTCTTGGTTTCTAACTCCATTTCTGGACCTTGCCTTTCTAAAATCTTGGTTTTACACCGTTCCTGTGACTGCTTAGTCATTCAAAGTCATTTCTTACCTGTCTTGCCGCTGAGAAGCCTAAAGGGATCCCAACTCCCGTTTCATTCTCCAGGTGACCTCTTTTCACTGCTTGATAGTTTACAGTTAGCCATACCCTAGGCTGGCTGTACTGTACTGACACTCAAGCAAGCCCCTTCAGTCTGACACTTCAGTGTACACGTGCATGCCTGTGTTTTAAAGGGATTTTTATTGATAAAATGTTCTCAGATTTCCTCTGTTCTCTAGAACTGCCATTTAGCTGTTGGACTGGGCTGGGGTGTGTCTCTAACTCGAACACTTGCCTGGCTGACCTAAAGCCCTGAGTTCAGTCCCTAGTGCTTCCCCGAGCCCAGCAGAATCGCTTAGGACTTCCTGAGCCCCTCTAAGGCCTTCTCTCCCATCCCCACTCTCCGTCTCTTGCTATCTTCTGAGAAAGACGACTGTCCTCCCAGCTTTCCTAAGTCCTCAAAACTATTTCACCTCTTCACTCCAGGGCTTAGGGCATGGGTTTGATTCCAGGACACCCTTCCCCTTAAATACCAAAATTCATGCGGTCATTTAAGTTAAATGGTATAACATTTGCACTTAACCTAACCTATTTATATCCTCTTGTAAATTTCAAATAATCTCCAGGAACACACGATACTTAATATAATGGATATGCTATATAGACATTATACAGTATTGCTTAGGGAATAATGAAAAAATAAAAGTACTTAAGTTCAATAGAGATACATTTCCCACCTCATCCCTAATACTCCCCACCTGTAACTGGTTGAAACTGAGTTTACAGAACCCACAGCACCAACTATGTAGGCATCATTTTTCTTGCCAACGGTCTACAAAGATAAATGTAGTATTTCCCTTCCCTAAAACACAACCAAAAACAAAACGACATGCATTTATACTCCTTTGTGCCTTAAAAAAGTGTGGTATCTGATGCTCAGGCTAGCCCTCACTGTGTGGTGGGCCCCAACACACTACGGGCAGATGAGAGAAAGGCTCTGCCTTCTGTGACCTCTCCTCTAGTGGGGAGGTAGGGAGGCAAGGCAAGGACCAACACTAGAAGTTTGTCAAGTGAGCCTCAGTTGTAAGGAGGATTATGAAGGATAAACAGAGTGAGGAAGATGTCCAGCTGAGAGGGAAGTCCTATGTGCATCTGAGCATAGACTTTGGAAGTAAAAAGGACAAGCAACACAGACTATGCTTCAGTCACTTAGCACGCTGACACGGACAGGCCAGCAGGCCAGCTACTTACTCCTCTCACAAGTGGCTCAGATGGCCTTTTACTTAGGCAAGCTTTAAAGTGTCACTAGCTGAAAGAAAGGTTCCCACCACTACCACAGGTACCAGTGTAGAACCCAGACAACTGGCCAAAGTGGGAAACCCAGTGAGCCCCACCCTGCCCACTCTATACTCACATAAACGAGTGTAGAATTGTTCTTTTTGAGTCAAGAGCTCATGGAGTTCAGGCGAGATCCTTGGGCTTCCACTTCTCAAGGGCTGGGATTAGAGAGGCCTGTGCCACTAAATCTGGCTAGAGATCCTTTTATCGTCTAGAGACCCGTTCCTTCTGACCAATAACACACAGCAGAAGGAAATTTGCTGATGCAAGGGAATTTTGAATTCTAATTCTAAAGAAAAATAACTTTTAGGCAACCATGCAGCTCTACTGAACGCACACATTCAACTGTCTACAATGGAATGAAATGCTTGCAGTAAGTGGCTACTCCCTAAAAATGCTCTAGTTTTCTTTTCTTTATTTTTTTAAATTGGTAGAACTTGGGGCTTGTCTCATCCTGAGTGTTGGGAATACAGGTGTGAGCTACCACACCCAATGAATACCAAGATGTTTAAAGTAGGGCGACCACACCCCTTTAAGAAACAGCACGGAAGAAACTGCAAAAGGTGTTTTAATACCACGGAGGCCCAGAAAGCAGGGGAGCACTCCATGGAGACAGTCTCAGAAACGAGCAGTGACAGCAAACAGTGTAAGCACTGAGGGACACGTGGCTACCATGCTCTCTAAAGCTCAGCCTTTCCCTCAACTCTGCTTAAAAGAAAAACCGTACACCCAACTGATGTCGTTGACATCTGCAAACACATTCCCAAGAACATTTGGAACCCACGTTTGGCTGGGTCCCTGCATACTGAGTACATAGCCCTGACTGGCACAGCACACTGTCCTGTTACTACTTCAGGCGGTTTTGGCTTAAGGCAGCGAGTACACGGCTCTATGTAAGGGAGCAAACTAAGTGGCTAGTACTAAGTAAACCTGTGTATTTTACACTGAGTAACACCAGCTGGGTAGAAGGTCAGTGGGAGGCACAATGTCACAGGCCTCAACTCAGCACAAAGAACAACAGTCAACGAAAGAAAGCGAAGAGCGAGAGAAACAGTCTTCCCCAGGGAAGACACACAACTGGTTGCCCAACACCAGATGGTTAACCCTGAAAACATCCACACAAGTCAGTACGACATAGGCTATAGACGAAGCAGGCTATACTTAGGAATATAACATGCAATAACAACTAATGAAAAAAGAAGACGCGGGTTTGAAAGCGAGTAAGGAAGGGTGTACCGCAGGGCTTGGAGGAAGGACAGGGAAAGGAGCAATATTGTAATTACAAACCTCAGAAATTAACAATAGTCATAAAGGAGGTAAGTGGACGTTCAGATGCAAAAGTGAAACTAGAAACTCAATAAAGTCTGGCTCGTCACTACCATTCCTTGAATTCCTGTAACTTGTTACAAATGGAAAGTGAGACAAAGCTTAACAGAGATAACATGTGCTTGGTGTTTCAGAAGTAGGACTTTGCCAAGTAAGAATGGCGCATGCCTACAGTCCTAGCGATTTGGGAGGCTGACACTTTGAGACCAGCAGGGATATGGTGCGACTACAGTTCAAAGAAAGAAAAAGGAAAAAAAGACATAGAAGTTTAAACCACCAGCAAAGCCCTGACTGACAGAAAGGCAGTAGGGACAGTTCTATAATGGACAGAGAGACCAAGACTCTTTGAAAGAAACTGAGTAGGGCCATGCAAGTCTTTGTGTGGAATGTATACAAGCCCGTGTGTGGCTATGGCACACATTCATGCATGTGTACAATGTGTGGGGATGCCAGAAGTCAACCTTGAGTGTTTGTTTCTCAGAAGCTGTTCTCGGAGACAAGGTCTGACACTGCGACCTGGGGCTTAACAATTAGCTTAGGCTGATTGTCCATTATATGCCAGAGAGCCTCCTGCCTCTGCCCCCAGCACTGAGTTACAACGTGGACCAGCATCCTTGGCTTTTTTTTTACATGGGTGAGAGCCTCTTGCCTCTGCCCACAGCACTGAGTTACAAGTTGGACCAGCATCCCTGGCTTTTCACATGGGAGAGAGCCTCTTGCCTCTGCCCCCAGCACTGAGTTACAAGTTGGACCAGCATCCCTGGCTTTTCACATGGGAGAGAGCCTCTTGCCTCTGCCCCCAGCACTCAGTTACAAGTTGGACCAGCATCCTTGGCTTTTTACATGGGTGCTGGGGATCAAACTCAGCTGTCTTGAATGGCAAGCGCTTTCCAACTAAACTATCTCCTAATCCTAAAAAAGTTACAACAACAACAATAACAAAAAATAAAGAATTTGAAGAAATAATTTAGTATGACTTGTTTTTTAAAAGTAAGGTATCACTGGGTATGGTAACATGTCTTTGTTCCCTTTTTTTAGATAGTGTCTCTCTTTGTAGCCCTACCTGGCGTTGCACTAATAATACACCTGCCTGCTTCTACCTCCCAAGTGCTGGGATTAAAGGTCTTCGATACCACACCTGATAATACATGCCTTTAATTCCAGCACTCAGGAGGCAGAAACAGGAGGATTCGGGAGCTCAGTGCCAGCCAGGTCTAGACAGTAAGATCTTGTCTTACAAAAGAAAAACGTGGTGGCACGCGCTTTTCACCCAGCACTCTGAAGGGAGAGACAGTGAGATCTCCTGTGAGTTTGAGGCCATTCTGTTCTATATAGAGAGGTCTAGACAGATAGGGCTGCCTTGAAAAACAAAAAGAAAGGAAGGAGGGAAGGCAAGAAGGAAGGGAGAGAAGAAGACAGACAGACACCATCTGAAGGGCTAGGTATATGGCTCAGTTGGTAGAGTGCCTCTCCAGCACCTACAAAACTATGTGTCCAAGTCCCAGCACTATATAAACTGGGTGTGGCCATGCATGTCTGCCAAGCCAGCACTTAGGAAGTAGAGTGAAGAAGACTGAAGTTCAAAATCATCCTCAGCTAATGTGAGCTTGTGGCCAGCCTGGGCCATAAAAACCCCATCACTAATTGTGTAAAAGTGCTTGCCAAGCAAGCCTGATGACCTGAGTTCAGATCCTTGGGACCCACGTAAAGGCAGGCTACGGTGGCTCATCTCTAGAATGGCTGCACTCCTAAGACTAATATTGTGAGGCCAAGACAGGAGCATCCCCAAGAATCTTGTAGGACAGCTACCCTCTAATATGCAAACAAGAGATAGACCCTACCACAAATAAGGTATAAGGCAGGACTGCCATCTGAGTTTGTAATGACTGCCACTCACGTTCTGTGTATGTGTGTTTGCAATCTCATATGCATGGACTAATATTTTCTAAGAGGGGAAGGTCAGCGCCTCCCCCCAGCCCTCCAAAGCCACATAGAAACTTATAATCTTCCAACTATAGTTTTTTCTTTAAAAGAAAAAAGTTGGATACCCTGCAAGGCAAAACAGAAACAACCAACCAAACCAAACCAAACCAAACCAAACCACCACCAACAAAGCCAAAACCCCTCCTTGAAAGGAGTTATCAAGCAAAATCTGCATGTCAGGAGCAGGACAACCTTTTATGAGTTGTTTGTTAGTCAGGGAGGCCTTAGGAGGCCCACAGAAAAATACAGGTTCTTGCCACTGCTCTTGGTTGCCCACTAGGTAAGACCTTATTGCTGAAGTTACCACACTTAGCTGCATCGCATAGAGAAACGAAGCTGGACCTGAGCTGGCTATCTCTTTGCTGACTTTTATAAGGCCAGAATGTGCTCTGCAGGCTGCCAGGAGAAGACAAGTCACCACCAGCCTTACCCGGCTGTGAGCCCTGGATCTGACACCAACAGTGGTACAATTGTCATGGGGGCAACCAACCATCCTTTTATTGGATTTGGGACCTACTCTCCACAGGAGGGAATCCATATTGGTAGAGAAACCGGCGCATAGTGAAGGAGAACATGGGTCTAAATGCACATATTTATATCCATAAAAAATTACCACTCTCGGATTAACCAAGAGTTAATGAACTCTCTTTCCAGTGAGCTGAGATGAAGCTAGAGTTTTGTTGACTGCATGCAGTGTTGAGAGTTGTGGCAGAGTGCCTCAAACAGGGCATCTCTATCATTCCTGTCAAAGCTGTGCGAACACTGTGGAAGGCTGTGAGAAAAGATGGGAAGGGCTGGCAGACAGAAGAGGGGCTGCAAAATGCCATCTTAGGAACAGTCACTGCGGTCAAGAACTCTCCAAACTACTGATTATTCAGTGATTGCTCAAGAGCCAGGCAAGTAAGGAGGAGGGACTCAGGAGGCTCTGACAGACACACACACACACACACACACACACACACACACACACACACACACACAGAAAGTAGGAATTACTGTCATCAGTTAAGTGACCCCCATGCCACCACCAAGGTCCAATTGATAATCCCAGTCCAATGGTCACACAGATGCCTCTGACTAAACCAAATGGTCACATAGCTGAAAGTCATGAATCTGGGAAAGGAACTGATAGGGAGGCTGGGAAGGAGATAAGGGAGGGTTAGAAGAAAGAGTAACCAGCATGACCAGTATGCACATGTATAAGACTGTCAAAGAATTAACTTCAAAACAAAAGAAAGAAAAGTCATCTTATTTAATAAAGGACAAAGAATAAAATATTAGTATAAAAATATTAAATAATTTTGGCTATAAATATAATATTTATATTATAACATTTATATAATATAATATTAGAGCTTTAAAAGTTTACTTAAAAAAAAAAACAACAGAAAACATGCACTCTTTTATATTATACATGGTAACTTTTGGGACCCGCCCACATCAAATGGATTTCAGTGCCCTTTCCTTCATTGAAAACTATTGTCAGACTAAAGAATCCTTGTACTCACATTGGTAAGAGCAGAAAGCCACTCAAGTCTGCGATGTGTTCTTTCTCTTGACAGGGGCCAGTAGTAAGTGCTAAAGGAGGGAACTGACATTTATTGAGATTATACTACTCTGTGACTTATAAATAAATCATTTACTGCAGTTTATTATTATACCACTTAATTCTAGGTGAGCAAGAGGGAACTGACTGTAATGACCCTTGGGAAGGTTAATTGATTACAGCCACAAAAGTAATGAGTCTGTAAGGAACTTCTTGTAATAGTTTTAGGCGAGAGATAATGAGTGTGCAGCAGGGTGTTAGCAGTAACAAACAACAGCCAGAGTTTAGTATTTGTTCTAAAACAGCTTTTAGGGTGAACACAAGGTGATGCCAATAAGTTTCTAAAGGAGACTGGAACATTAGAAGAAAGATATGAGTCAGGGTTTGTATTTGGACATACTGAGCTTGTAACATTGGAAATACTAATCTAAAAGTCATGTTATGAGTTCAAGAAAGAAAATGTGTTTTTGTTGTTGTTTTTGTTTTCCATTTTGGAATTACTCAATTACTTTTAAATATTAATCTAAAAGTCATGTTATGAGTTCAAGAAAGAAAATGTGTTTTTGTTGTTGTTTTTGTTTTCCATTTTGGAATTACTCAGTAGGTCACCCTGGCCATAACCATTTAAGTACTGACATTAAAAAAAAAGTCCCAAGGGGCTCAGCAGGTCACTGTGCCCGAGAGCAAGCTTGAGTCCTCCAGTGAGACCCCAGGGTCTTACGCGGGAAGAACTCAGTCCCTCAAATTGAAAAGTTGTCCTTTGATCTCTATATACTTGTGGTACATACCCACCTGCACTGGCACACACTAATAGTAAATTAAAGTTTTTAAATATTTGATAATATGATTTTTTCCACCATTGTATTTAAAAACTTTCACTGAAGAAAACTGAAAAATACAAAAACCCAGCAAGGCTACATGAAGACAAACATGCTCGTTAAAAAATAGCTAAGAAATGAGCTCAATTGTTCCAAACACTTGAAGATCCTTTTTTTGTGGTGTCAATTTACTGAAAGTTGGCTGAGTCTGTAGTATAGCCTACTACAGCAGAACCTATTAAAAACAGATACTGAAAACACAGAATATACAAGACCGTTCCATCTCCTTCCCTGTCCTCTTCCTAAAGTTTACAAACTTAGCAGATTCTCTACCAATACCTGCTTCAGTCTCTATGCCCAAAGCTTTGCTGGGCTGCACTGCTCCACCCAGATGGATAACATTCCTATCTACAGCAAAAAGTACTTTACCCCCACCCTCTGCTCACATTCCCCCTCCCCCTGCAACTCTGTTTCTAGGTCAATTAAGACAAGTTTTTGTAGCCTCTCACATATGCTCTCTGTCTCTTAGAAGCAGCATCATTCTCCAGAAAAGGCAAAGGGAAGATATGGATTACTGCGGCTTTTTCTCACATCACAGAGGACCAGCCAGACCTGGTCGTTTACCCCTTTGATCCTAGCACTGGAGAGACTGAGGCAAGTGGATCTTTATGAGTTTGCAGCCAGCTTGGTCTACACAGAGCAGTGATTCTCAACCTTCTTGTGTCCATCCTTTAATACAGTTCCTCATGTTGTGGTGACCCCCCCCCAACTATAAAATTATTTCGTTGGAATTTTGCAACTGTAATTTGGTGTCATGAATTGTAATGTGAATATCTGGTCTATAGAGCACCTGACATAGGACCACTGAGAGGGTTGCCACCCATAGATTGAGAACCAAAAGAGTTCCAGGCCAACCAGGAGTATGTAGAGAGAGACTATGTATCAAATCAACTACAAAAGAAACAACAAAAACCAGAACTGATTAATTCTGGATATCACAGATTCTTAAGTAAGAAGCTCTGCTATCCACAACCCATCAGTATACACTGCAACATTATAAACCATTTACTTTGATTTTGGAATGTAGTCTTTAAGCAATGCTTCCAACCACTTTACCTGTAACATTTTAAACAATGTATACCTCTCCTGTGTGTATTCTAATTCAAAATACAGAGGATTCTATTCATCAATTCTAACAAATACATTTCTAAAGAAGTCGACAGTGGCTGGGGTTTTTCCTCTCTCTCCAATTTAAACTGCTTAGATGCGCTGTGGAAAATGCAATTTATTATTTTGTGTGTGTGTGTGTGAGGGTGAGAATCAGAAATGTGGTGCTTTTGGACAAATACGTGCTTGGAACATGCCCAAGGCTTGTACATTATAGGAAGCACCAAAGGGTTTTAAAGGCCTGTCTCTTGCAGCTGGTGATTTTTTCTTTTTTTAAAGAAACTGAACTTTGTAGGATGATAGGTGGAAAAAGGAGTAGGGAGAAAAATGATATCACAAGTTGTCGTATACAAACTCTTCCAACCTTTATGATTTCATCATTGCAGAGACACTGATAAAAATCTGTGCTTTTCCCACACTGGTAACTTTTTCGGAATTGGACTAAATAAACTTTAAGCTTAAAAGACACAACTTTCCCCTTTTTCTTGATTTCTCAGACGAACATCGCTTCTTTCATCTTCAGGATCGTAAAATACCACCCTCCTCCCCAGAATCGTGCATGCGGGATTTCTTCCCGGTATCTCCTCTCGGGAATGAGAAGGGACCTTCCTTCTTGTAGATGCCTCAACTGATGTGTTCCAACATTTCCTGTGCTGTTCCCGGGTCCCTCTCGTAGCCCAGGCTGGTCCGCCTGGATCCCGGGTTCTCGTCTCGCGCTCAGGCGCAGACGAGGAGACACGCGCGCGCGCGGCGGGCTGCACCCCGGGCACCGTCTGTTGTGCTAGCGCCCTTCTTTCCCTTCCCCTCTCCAAGGACACTTAGCACCGAGGATGGCTCGCGCCCACTTACCTACTCTAAGCTGTGGGATGTGGAAGGGATGGAGGAGGAAAGGAAAAAGGATCAGACAGAAGCTGCAGGCTCCGTAGAATCAGGCGCCACCGCTAGAGACACCGGCGCCTCTCGTGGTGCAAGGAGGATGTGCACACGTCCTCCTCCAGGCACCCGTAGCCGCTCCGCCAGCTTCGGATGATTACCTTCCGGGTCGAGGTGCATACAGACGAAAGCGGAGATGTAAGCGTCCTAAAATTCTACACTTTCGTGCCTCTTCTCTGCGGACTCAGATCTTCTTGCGTGTCTTGCGCGTCTGTGTGGGCACGCTAGGCATACAGTCTACCATGGCTCTAGCGTCCAGCGCCCGTGGACCTTTACGAACCGGAAGAGTCCTTTCAGCCAAACGGCTCGGCCGGCACTTCCGGAAGTGCTGCGCAGGGTTCCGGGAGAGGGCTGGCGGGAGACGGAAAGGCGGCTATTGACGCGGCAGCTGGAGGATGAAGAAGGAGCATGTTAGTCACTGTCAGTTCTCCGCGTGGTACCCACTCTTCCGAAGCCTTACTATCAAGAGGTGAGCTATCCCGGAGGCAAACTGGGGGGTTTGGGCAAACCCCATCTCCTTCAGAAAACTAAACAAAACCCGCAGGCCTTCTGCTCAGTGGAAGCGACGGTGTCGAGCTGCGGGTTTTCTATTGGATTCGGGGGGGGGGGGCAAGATTAACAAATAGATCCGTGTTTGCCATGCGTCCCGATCGGAATCAAAGAGCGAGTCAAGGGAGGTAGGAAAGCAGCGAGGGTCCTGGTTAGGGTAGATTGAAATAGATACTTTTGGAATTGCCAGAAGCGCAGGGCAATAAACGAAACAAAACTGGAGACTTTGTCGCTGACCGACAAACCCCTCTGGCGAGAGTTGAGTTCCATCGTTGTACAATGAAAACAGTTATACAGTTATAAAACAGTTATACCTCCAAGCCTGTCTGAAGCTCCAGTTTGGTAGTGTGTATAGGTTGCATTGCTACTGACGGTCCAGTGTTGTGAGAAGCAGCAACCCATTCTGGAGAGAAAGTGGGATCGTCCGTATTCGCTCTCTAGTTCTCTGGCCTGGAACAAGGAGTCTGTCGAGGTTTGCAGAATGCCCATGGTGAATTGGTGCATCCTTTATCCTGTCATTCAAATGCAAGGGAGCCAGGAGATTCTCCCCAGCCATTCAAAGGCAATCATAAAATCTGAAGGATGTAGGCAAGGCTTTCTCTTTCGTTCACTTTCGTTCACTAACAGGAATAGGTCAAAGGTCTTGGGTATCCACAGGGAGGTAGGATTTTCTACAGTTTGCCTATAGGCATACTTAGATTACCACTTATTTGGACACCAACTATCTCCCTTTTCACTCTGTCCTCTGGAATTATGAAGGCTTGGAAGAGCACTTGCAGGCTGTTCAAAAGACATCTCCTTTCCACCTTGCTATGCAGACGATTCTAGTTATACATATTGTTATGGGATTTATAGTAACACAAAAGAAGGTTATTCCTGCATTGGAAGATGGCCAGTCACATCAAAGCAAAAGGAAGAGCTGTTGCCACAGTAGTAACTCCTGTCTATCACAAGTTTATCTTTCTTAGTTGATATTCCAGTCCTTCACTAACTTACATAATTAAGAGTAGGCTGTGGGTCTGAAATGTTTGGATTATCTCTCTGGTGTTGGTGTGACAGATAGTTCACTTGTGAACTTGCCAGTCGTTATGTGTGTGTGTGTGTGTGTGTGTGTGTGTGTGCAGAATATACTTTTTTAGTTCATTTTGTCTGTTTTTTGAGAGTCTGGTTGTTCTTGAACTGCTGACCTTCCCACCTCAGCTTCCAAGTGCTGGGGTTACATGTACTGTCATTCCCAGCCCTGTATTGAAAAAGTTTTAAAAACTGTCCTTTGGTTTCTCTGTAACTGTCTGTGGTAACCTCTGGCATCATGTTCCTTTGCCTTAAGCAGAATAAGCATACAGTGATTAAGAATTAGATTGTAGAGTCAGAACCCTCTGTCTGGCTTTGAATTCTGGTTCTATCTGCATCTTCAGCAAATTACTTAATCTCTCTAAACCACATTTGAAAAACCTAGACAAGTAATAGGATTGTCATGAGAATTGCAAAAGAAAAAAATACTTAAAATGTTACCACTCTTTGTAGCACATAGTAAACACATGAAAAATGTTGCCTGTTACCTTTTGGATTTAATAAAGGCTTATTAAAGTGAATTATTTTAATTCACTTAAAATGTATGCCGCATATAGGTGGATATGAAGATGGTAGTGAGAAGGAAGTCAACCAATAACTGGGATTTTCCGGCATCCCTAGACAAGCCTGTTACTACGTATGTGTACACACGTGCTCATGTGTCCACATTGGGCATGTGGAAGTTACAGGACAACTTGCAGGAGTCTGTTTTCTCCTCTACCACGTGAGCCCTGGGGATTGAACCTCAAGCTGTCGGGTTTGATGGCTGGTACCTTTACCCACTGCTAAGCCATCTTACCTATCCAGCATGAAAGCATTTATTCTGTGCAGGACAGCCCTTCTACACTCCAGACAAGTCATGTGGAGTCATGTGGCAGCCTGCTTCAGTTGTCTGCTTCAGTGCTCAAAATATATATTCTTGCACTGTTGTAGCATTAGTATTTTGTGTTTATGACTTTTGGTTCAGAGCTGATTATGTAAATTCATTTTAAAAAATTATTTTTATTTGTTCTTTCAGAATTCTACATTTGCATACAATGTATTTTGATCCTATTTATTCCCTGTTTCCCCCTTCCTCTTCTCTCAGGTCTAAGTAACAGGGTCCACCTCCCAACTTAGTGATGCCTACATGGGGGTGGGGCCATCCATTGGAGCCTGGGAAATCTTAGTGTCCTCAGCACCTAAGAAAAACGACTCTCCTTCCCACAGCAGGCAATTGTGAGCAGCTCTCGGCTAGGAGTAGGCCTGAAAGTTCCTCCCTGTTTGTGCTGGAACTCTGCCTCTCCTGATCATTAGCCGGCAACCAGAGCTGGTGAGTGCCCACCACATCAGGTCTAGAAGATAGCAGTTCACAGTGTCCATCCTCTGGCCTCTACCCATCGTTAGCAATATTTCCTGTTCCTGAGCCTTGGTGTGAGGTTGATGTAGCTGTCCTATTGAGAAGTGAGCCTTCCACAGACACTCATTCTCGCCACTCTGACCAGCTCTGATTTCTGTCCGGTTGTCTGCATTTGGCTAGGCTTTTGTTTTCTTTCTTTCTTTCTTTCTTTCTTTCTTTCTTTCTTTCTTTCTTTCTTTCTTTCTTTCTTTCTTTCTTTCTTTCTTTCTTCTTCTTCTTCTNTTTCTTTCTTTCTTTCTTTCTTTCTTTCTTTCTTTCTTCTTCTTCTTCTTCTTCTTCTTCTTCTTCTTCTTCTTCTTCTTCTTCTTCTTCTTCTTAAGACAGGGTTTCTCTGTGTAGCCCTGGCTGTCCTGGAACTCACTCAGAAATCCGCCTGCTTCTGCCTCCCAAGTGCTGGGATTAAAGGTGTGTGCCACCACTGCCCGACAGTCTTTTGTTTTCTTATTTAATCTAAGAACTATTGTGGTGATTGTGTAAGCTGCATTCTGTACTCATATTATATGGTTCCTGGTCGTACTTCTCTGTTCCATTTTAAAATTAAAATAATGTAAATGCTTTTTATCTTTATAAATGATTATAAAATGACCCATGTGAGTCTTTTCTCTCTGCCGTGGCCGGTCCTTCTAAATGATGGCTTTTTGGTGTATTTTTTTTCCCAGTGTCATTCTCCCGCTTCCTCAGAATGTGAAAGACTATCTACTTGATGACGGGACTCTGGTGGTCTCAGGAAGGTAAAGTATTGAGAAAGCAGTTCTCTTCTCTTTCCAACCTGATGTTTGTATTGGTTCTCTTCCATGTCTGCCTCCCCTCCCCTGTGACCTCCCTCAAGAAAAAGGAAAAAAAAAGTCCAATTTGTATTATCTAGGTACTCATGGAGCATGGTCAAACTGTCAGTGGCGTACCCCTTAAATAGAACTGAGTCCTTCCCCTTCCACCTCCCCACAACCCCAGGAACCATCAGTTGTGGAGAGCAACACTTAGCATCCTTCTTACGCTTTTTAAAAAGAGTTCTCTTTGATGGCTTCCTATCTAGGCCAGAAAACCATTCTTTATAATCATAAAGAAGCAGTGTACTGATTACATGTCAACATGTTTGCACGAATAAGTAGATTAGCCTGGGCACACCATCCTCTTCACTATGGGGGCAAAGGCAGATGGATCTCTGGGAGTTCAAGGCCAGCCCAGTCTACACAGCAAATTCCAGGCTAGCTTGAACTACATAGTGGGAGTCTATCTCAAAGGCAACACGTAGGCAGGTCCTGGAGATTCATGTTTCGGTCCTCATGGCTGCACAACAAGTGCTTTTCCTCCTGAGCTACCTCCTTGGCCCCTTGTTTATTTTTGAGACAGAGTCCTGTCACCCTCCCATGCTGGCCTGAAGTTTGCTGTGTCCGCCAGGTTGGCCTCCAGCCTTGGGACACCTTGTCATTGTCCTGAGCGCTGAGGCTTACAGTCAAAGCACACCACACCACCTTCCTCAACGTTTTGTTCTTCACAGATGACTCTTCACGGTCCTGCTGAGCTTCAGCAGCTGCCCCGGAAGTCCCTCTAGTTTTCATTCCCACTATGTAGTTACTGTCCATCCAGCCACTGACGAGAGTGAGCGTGAAGCTTTAAATCTCGGCAGAGGTCCCCCCTCAGCTCCTCTTATTTTGTGGTGATATTTATTTCCATCATTGCCCAAAGGAATTCAGTCAGATGAGAACAGGTGCTTTCCTCACCTCAGCTCTTGGAATGGCAGCACCTGGCACCTCCCAGGTGCTCGGCAGGCACCTGTGGAATGGACCCTACACTTGTAATTACAGTGTCTCTTTTCAGTAATGTTAGCAGGAACTGTATTTAACTTTTACTTTTTAGTGAATTTTTGAGACGTGGTCTCATTATGTTGCCCAGGTAGGCCTCATAGCCTTTTTTTCTCAGTCTCTTGATTGCTGGGATTAAAAATGTGTGGCAGACGACCAACTTGGCCTCATTATTACCTGCTGGACTTTTTAGTGTCAATTTCTGCATGGTATTTCTGGCTTCTTAGCATTGAGAACCCATTTTGTTTGTTTGTTTTTGTTTTTCAAGAATGAGTTTCTCTGTGTAGCTCTGCCAGTTCTGGAGCTTGGTGTGTAGACCAGGCTGGCTTCAAACTCAGATATCCCCCTGTCTCTGCCTCCTGAGTGCTGGGATTAAAGGCGTGAGCTGCCGCCGCTGCCACCAACACCTGGCCATTGGGAACCCCTTTATAATTTGAAAATTATAAATTGTTATAAAAATTGTTAGAGTGTCATTAACTTGGTATAATTAAAGGCCAAGGACCTTAACATTTCATAAGTGTACTTAAAAATATATATGTATGCATGTGCGTAAATATACGAGTATTTACCTAAGTATATGTATGTGTGTGCACATACATGTATGTGAATATATCTGTTTTTAATGTGTACACTATATGAGGTGATGGTGCTGCCCCCAAGAGCCATGCCCTCATTTAGCAAAACCTGCAGTGCTAGATTAGGGTCCTTCCTAACACAGTTAAAGTTCTGAATTTAATCTCTTGTTCTGAAACTGCTATACCTAAGTGAAGTATGTATAAAAATGCACAGTTAAATTGACCCCCTTATAAGTTTCTATGCTGCGAACAGAAGAGCCTCCCGGGTTGTTTTTTTCACCAGTCAGATGCTTTGCATGAGTCTCAGGTGTTGGCAGGCACCGTGTAGAGTGAAGAGTGTTGGTCAGTGTCGGTGTTGTCTAACACAGTGAACAGTGCCAGTCAGTGTTGTCTAACACAGTGAACAGTGTCAGATGGTGTTGTCTAACACAGTGAACAGTGCCAGTCAGTGTTGTATAACACAGTGAACAGTGTCAGTCAGTGTTGTCTAACACAGTGAACAGTGTCAGTCAGCGTCAGCGTTGTATAACACAGTGAACAGTGCCAGTCAGCGTTGTATAACACAGTGAACAGTATCAGTCAGCGTTGTATAACACAGTGAACAGAGTCAGTCAGCGTTGTATAACACAGTGAACAGTCAGTCAGCGTTGTATAACACAGTGAACAGAGTCAGTCGGCGTTGTCTAACACAGTGAACAGTGTCAGTCGGCGTTGTCTAACACAGTGAACAGAGTCAGTCGGCGTTGTCTAACACAGTGAACAGTGTCAGTCGGCATTGTCTAACACAGTGAACAGTGCCAGTCGGTATTGTCTAACACAGTGAACGGTGCCAGACGGTGTTGTCTAACACAGTGAACGGTGCCAGTCGGTGTTGTCTAACACAGTGAACGGTGTCAGTCGGTGTTGTATAACACAGTGAACAGTGTCAGTCAGTGTTGTCTAACACAGTGAACAGTGCCAGTCGGTGTTGTCTAACACAGTGAACAGTGCCAGTCGGTATTGTCTAACACAGTGAACAGAGTCAGTCAGTGTTGTATAACACAGTGAACAGTGTCACACGGTGTTGTATAACACAGTGAACAGTGCCAGTCAGTGTTGTATAACACAGTGAACAGTGTCAGTTGGTGTTGTATAACAGTGAACAGAGTCAGTCAGTGTTGTATAACACAGTGAACAGTGTGAACAGGAAATCTGGTCCAACACCACTTAAGTCAACCAGTGCTGGTTTAAACTTCTACAGTCTAACACTAGGCAGTTTATTTTAGAAATATTTAAGTATGTTATAACTTTAGAAAAAAGTTTCTGGTAACAATGATCTTAATCTTATGTGCACAATAAAGCCTAAGGTGTGACTCTATCGAAAATCGAAATCCTTTGCAAAGTACATGTGACCTGTACCATAAAGATGGATTCTACAGCATAAGAGCCTAGGATCTGTGTGGTCATATAGATA
Organism: Mus pahari; assembly: GCF_900095145.1. Lineage (NCBI taxonomy): Eukaryota > Metazoa > Chordata > Mammalia > Rodentia > Muridae > Mus > Mus pahari. The sequence continues at coordinate 3,277,298 of NC_034605.1, read as the reverse complement.
GCATAAGAGGTCACCAGGTTCTAAAGTACACATGACATCTCCTCTAAGAATGGGTTCAATTGACAGAGAAGCAATGCTCAAAATAGAAGTCAAAATAAAAGGGAGGAAGAATTTGGGAAAAACATTAATAGTCTGAGGGATTTAGGTGTGGCCTGGCGCTGCATATAGCAGATTACCAGGCTATTATCAACATGTATACCCAGCCTCCTGAATGGAAAACAGGTATATACATCCCTTCCCTTAAAGAGACAAGCTTCCATCCTTAACTAACATTCCTGGTTTCCCTAGTGCTTCTCTATGGTGCCCTCTACATCTGAACTTGAAGAGCCTGCCCACAGGATGGAACATTTCACTCCCCCTCTACCATCCTGTAACTGACTGAGCTTCTCCAGGATGGGAGTTTCTGGTGGGAGGAAGTTGTTTTAGCAATAGTACTATATAGTATGCACAGATCACCTGGGGAACCTGCCCTTTTGGGGTTGGACATTTAAACTGTCCTTCTGACTCAAGAGTCAGTGCTTAAGTGTCAGCTGTGTGTAAGATGCAATACAGAAAGTATAGACTCCTGGGCTGGCAAGATGGCTCAATGTATAAAGGTATTTGCTGCCAAACTTAGCAAACTGAGTTAGAAACTTGAAACCTACATGGTAGAGGACAACTAACTCCCACAAGTTATTCTCTATTGTCCACATACATACCATCATACATGCATGTCCAATCACATACAACACACACATACAAATAAACAAACAAGTAAGTAAATGTAAAAATATTTTACATTTTAAAAAGAAAGTATAGAATATCCTTGGCCAGCAAGATGGCTCAGCAAGCAAAGGAACTTGTCTTCAAGCCTGACCTGAGTTTGATTCCTGAGACCCACATAGTGGAAAAAAAGATCTGACTTGTGCAAATTATCCTCTGACCTTTATGTATACACCATACCAAGCACAGATACACACACACACACACACACACACACACACACACACAGAGTGGTTTTGTTTTTGTTTTTTAAAAAAAAAACTCTTAAATTGCAAAAAGAAAATACACAGAGCCCTAAATATTAGCTTGGTACTTTGGGCTGCCTTACCTACTAAACCTGTACTTTGAAAATGTCATCATTGCTCACAGTGGTCTTATTTTGTGTCATACTCATAGTAGCATTATGATAAGTTCTCTGCAAAACTGTGAAAACACTGACTATATATATATATATATATATATATATATATATATATATATATATATTGCAAACACATATAATGCAAGGACAATGTTGATTTTAGAGTAGCAAAACACATTTTTAAGATTTTTAAATTTTATATTCTTATTTATTTTTATTTAATGAAAGTTTTGCTTTTAGCTTTGTTTGCCACATGCATGTCTGGTCATTGTGGAGGTTAAAAGAAGGGCATCAAATTTTTTTGAACAGGAGTTATAGACAGCTGTGAGCCACTGTGTGGGTGCTGGAAATGGAGCCCAGGTCCTCTGCAAGAGCAGCCAATGCTCTTAACTGCTGAGCCATCTCTTTAGCTCCCACAGTTTCAAGTTGTGGAGACCTTCATGTTGTATGGCTAAGTACACTATGTTAGTAGTAACATTCATTGGAAACTACAGTGTAGCATTCAGATAGATGCAAGAGATGGTAGGCTGGCTCAGTAGGGACTCACAAGTGGACAGCACACTGTATTTTCACTCCCTGTAAGGTGGTGTCTGGTTATTAGGTTTGTGGATCTGGAAACTCAGCCCTTTAACATTGTGGAAAGTTGATTAAGATTTGAGGAACTGATGTCACTACAGATTGACTGGTAAGTTAAGAGTGCCAAGTTTGTATTCACAAAGGGATTATGCTCTTCTGCTTTTTGCTAGTACTTAGAAGAGCACATTGTAGTGTGAACAAGTATGGTCAGAATCACTGTAGCTTCGTACATTAGAACAGTTACATTTCCCTATCCTTTTTATATGTTACCTCAACTCAGTATTATCTCCTGTGATGTGTACAGAGGTCGTGTCCCTGTCCCGTGTGTGTGCCTTTGTGTGTGAATGCTGTGTAGGTCTGCCACCCTGTGTCCGTGGAGGACAGGGGCCCATCTTGGGTGTTGGTTCTTACCTTTCTCCTTGTTTGAGACAGCTCTCTAGTGTTTTTTTGGTTGTGCCAGGCTTACTAGCTGTAGCTTCCAGGGGGTCTGGAGATTTGAACTTGAGGTCTCATGTTTGTGTGGTAAGCCTTCTCCCCAGCCTGACTTAGCTGTCATACCATCTGTCTTCATAGTACCTATATCCATTGCCAGCTCTTTAGAGTATTGGACCATTGCTGTTGACTGCTACAGGTACATTTTGTTTTTTGTTCTCATTTGTTTATCTTTAAGATACAGGTCTCACTGTGTTACCCAGGCGAGTCTGTCCCTGGGTTGAGTTGATTTCTTCAGTTTCAGTCTTCCACATAACTAGAATGATGGGCACGCCAAGCTGTCTGTGTCATGATTGTTTCTAGACATCTTTTCAGTGGAGCGAATAATTATACTTACATTTTGTTTCATTTTCTCTGTTGATTATTTCTGATATTTTGTGGCTATTCTTTTTTTTTTTTTTTTTTAGGTGGCAAATCTGAGTGGTTTTATTGACTGTAGCAATGAAAAGATTTCACACTGAAGGTCAGATGTAGGCTTCTCTGGCTTCTTAGGTACAAACTTCTATAGTTCCTTCCCCATGTACTGAGAACCTTCCAGGGTGTCTGCGCAGCTTTAGCCCTGTTTGCATTCTCCCACCATCGGGCTACTAACGCTGGTATCTTTGGGATGAGGAGACATGTGTTCATAGTATTTTAAATGGAGTCTTTGTGAGCCCTGGTATGTCTGATCATAGCCTTCATTCATATTCTGCAATCTGAGTCTTTCCTCCAGAAGGACCTGTGCTTTTATGTATAGGGGCTGGAAAGATGGCTCAGGATTTAAGAGTGATTGCTGTTCTTGAGGACCAGGGTTTGGTTCCAGGCATCCACATCTGGCAGCTCACAGTCAACTGTAACCTAACTGGAGGGAGTACAGCGCCCTCTGCAGGCCTCCATGGTCATGGCACAGACATACTTCTAATGTCACAGGATATATATTACCATCCCAAAAACCCATATTGAGGAAATACTGGACCAAGGCAAGACAGGAAACCAGTTGGGCAAACTCCAANCACTGCATCTCCATGTTTGATGTCAAAGTACTCTTCAGATGAACAACTCCCTTCATCTTTGTTGGCTGCAACAACTTCTTCTCTTGGTCTGGTTCCACTCCCTGTTAGCAGTTTTCCCCAGCAGGTATCTCTAACATCTGGCATCTCTAACATCTGGTATCCAAGGCAACTTCAACTTTACACCTTCTTCTTCCAGTCACTGGGATCTACACAGGATCTGGGCTCCTTCAAAGGGCTTGGGTCACATCTTCAGATCTGCTCTCTGGAATACTCTAGGCTCTGTTGAGCCCACTCCACTGCTGCTGCTGCTCTTGGTGGCATCTCCAATACGCTGGGGTTTTCCACTGCAACTAGGTTTCACTTTAATAGCCTCTTATAGGCTCTCACCATGGTGCCAGGCCTCAACTTCTTTGCATGACCCCTTCAGTCCTGGGCCGTCACTTGCTACTGAGGCTGCACCTTCACTAATGGCCTTTCCTGGCCTCTCACAGTGCCAAGCCTCAGCGGCTCTCCACAACTCCTTCATGCCTTCAAAACCACCTGGGTGATTCTTACACATTACCAAGTCCAGCTGCAGCATGAGGTACAACCTTGGCTATCTCTGGAACACAGCTTCTTTGTGCTCTCAGAAAACATTTCCCAGAAGATTTCACCTCAGTGATGCTGGTCTCTTCTTAGTCACTACTAAGCTCCAGCTAACCAGCATCAATTTTCCCAATCCCTTATACTCTTGACTCTAAAGTCAAAGTCATATGTCCAAAGTGCTGCGATCTGCAACGTGCTAGTGCTGGAGCATGCCCCCTTCTATTACATTATCACCAGCTTTCTGTCATCCATCTTCTTTTTCGGCTATTCTTATAGACATGTCCATATAGCACATGTTTTCCACAGCTCTGACTAGGGTGAGTACACTGTTGTTAGCTGGGACTTGCTTCTGGGTTGGAATTTTGTTTCTCTTGGTTTTCTGTTTTATTGAAACAAGTTCTAAAATGTCTAGGGGGAAGCTTTTGGGTAGTTATCTGTATGAAAACAATTTTATTCTTTCTTATGCTTGGTGTTGGTGAGCAGAGTAGTTGGCTTAATATGAAATTCTAGGCAAAAAATTGCTCAAATTAAAAATTCAAAGGCACGGCTCACTGTCTTTTACTATGCTCTAAGGTCCCATGCCATCCTGGTTTGTGCTCCTTTTTTCTAGGTAAATAGTCGTGGGGTTTTCTGTTCTGTGTTTTACATTGCATGATCATCATCTTGATCCTGTATCTAGTGTGGCATAAGACATCACCAAATACTTGGTAGCATAACCCAGGGCCCATTTTGTCTGTTCATTGATTGTCTAGCGCTGTCTCTCACATTGCTGCATCTCGGTGAGCAGATGCACTGCCAGCTCGTGTTCTGGACCATGTTTCCAAGAGTGTGTACATATCAGGCAGCCTGGGAAGCAGACAGGTGGCTCCTTCAGATCAAAGCAGGTTAGATATGTCCCCTGGGTTATGCCTGGAGCAGGCCTTTGGCTCCTCCAGAGTATGTTCTCTCAGTCCTCCTGCAAACCTGGCCACTCTGTGCTGCCCCTGTAAGACTCGAGGGCCAAGAGGAAACTGATTCAGAGGTGGAACTCATGCTTTCTGCTGGCCTCGGAGGAACGACTCTTATGATATCTGCTGGTGTCAGACAAGCTGTGAGAGGCTTTCTGTTAGTTTATACATATGGTAAAAATCTGATCTTTCTTCAAAGGAAGACTGTTGTCTTGTTAAAGTCACATAGATACAGTCATTTGGTGAACAGTCTGAGGTGGGTCATCATAAGATGGGCTTCCACACACATGTGACAGTTAATGCTGTCACTTGGGTCTCCTTTTCCACTTGGGTCTCCTTTTCCATGCAGAACTCCTTATCCTCAGTAAAGCTAGCCAGCTTCCTTACAGAGCACTGAAAACATTCCAAAAACCTGTAAGGACTTCTGGTGGCCAAATGCAGAATGAAGTGATATTGCTTAGGATAAATTTCATGGGTCAGAATGAGTCTTTTTTTTTATGATTTATTTATTTATTTTATGTATATGAGTATACCATTGCTCTCTTCAGACATAGCAGAAGAGGGCATCAGATCCCATTATAGATGGGTGTGAGCCACCATATGGTTGCTGGGAATTGAACTCAGGATCTCTGGAAGAGCAGTTGGTGCTCTTAACCACTGAGCCATCTCTCCAGAATGAGTCTTAATGATAGTCTATTAGAGGGATGGGGGAAATACATTCTGGAATGTGATGGGAGGAACAGCAGAATAACCCTGCAAAGAAATATGTGGAAAGTATAGGGGCTTGCCTGCCTGCCTCCTGTCCTCTCTCCATCCCTGCTTTCACGTTCTTCCTTCTGTAATTTAGTGTAGATCCAGATTAATCTCTACACCATCACATATGCTCAGTTTTCCTTGTAGAAAGAAAAGATCTTCAGAGAAACCCTATCTTGAAAACAACAACAACAAAAACAAAATAAAAAAGAAAAAGAGAAAAGAAAGGTCTTGGTTTTGCCCTCTGTTCTGATCCACTGGCTGGGTAGATTGCTCTTCCCATTTCTCTGTCTGACTGTCCTCATCTTGTCTGACCTTCTATATCTGCTGCTACTTTCTCAAATATTTGGGCCAAAGTTGTAGATGATTGTTTCAGTATTAGAGGAGACGGAGTCTGGGATTTTCTTCCTGTTTTCTGTGCTTTCTGAGAAGCCACAATGTCTTTATCCTCATCTTTTATTGGCAGCATACTCTAATTCCATATTTTTATTAGCTTTTGTCTCAAGAAGTGAACATTTCTCTATATTACTCATCAATCTGAAAGCTACCTATTTAGCCTTTATTTTATTGTATTAGTTCAATACCCTTGAAATTATGACCTCATGTCACCAGCGTATTTTCCTCATCTATGTTTTGCTTTATCTTTTCTTAGGGAAGATCCGCCAGCATGCTCCCAGTCAGATAGTGGTGATGAAGCGGAGGAAACACAGGTTGGTAGAGCATATTCTGTAGTGTCTGTACTCATTTTAGCAGTCTCTGAAATGCTTTCCATAGATCACTCACACACAGACACACACACACACACACGGTGTATGTGAGGGGTATATGACTTTGTGTGCACCTGTATGTGCACCTGTATGTGCCCCATGCATGTGCATGCAGCCGTCAGTGAAAAACACCAGTATCTTGCTGTCGCTCTCCATCTCCCGTCTCTGAGACATTCTCTTGCTGAGCCCGGAGCTCATTGTTTTTCAGCCAGGCTAGCCCTGGCTGGCCAGCTCCAGGGATCCCTCAGCCCACTCGTTGCAACACCTTGCTTGCAGGCATGTACTGTGGCTTTTTCCATGGGTGCTGAGGGTTAGAACTCGGGTCTTCATGCTTGAGGAGCAAGTACTTTGACCTGCTGAGCCACCTCCTCCTGCACTATGTTCAGGGAAAGAGGTCTCCTGTGTGTCATTCTTAGATAGTGTACTGCCTTTGGGATCCCAGTGGCATTTACATTGAGTGTTTCCTTCTGTCTTGTCCATGCAGTGGTCCGACGATGAGAGCACGGCCACACTTACGGTAAGAGTGCAGCTGCACAGCACGGGGCAGCCTCACACTGCCACACAGAGGCCAAGTGCCTACCTCCACCTTGATGGGTTTGCCTTGGGAGAGCTTGCTATCTGTGTATGATCACTTATTGTTTGTAAAAATAAATAAATAAAATAACCTGCCAGCGTTTGACAGGCAACATAGTTTGCCCGCTTTCCCCTCTGCTTACAAAAGAAATAGCAAAAAGCACGTATGTGATGCTCTGCTCGGCTTTGTTAGACTCTGAAAGATGCAGTCAAGTCAAGTATTAACTCTGAGGTTCCCAGGCAAGTGGGAATTAAGGTGAAAAACTAGCATTTACTTATTCAAGGATGGTTAAATGGCATAAAGTTATTCCTTTCAAGTGAGACTGAAGTACTACTCAAAGGTACTTCTGTTTTTTTCTGATTGATGAGAGATCCTTTCAAAGATCCATGAAAAAATATGGAGATGTCTACAAGTGGTGTAGTTTCCTTAGATCACCATGCCAACAGATGCAGAGATGGGAAATTGATGTCTCATTCACTCGGGATGCCATGGATATCACTCTCACATATGAAAATCCATCCCATTCTGTGTGATTCTCAGGCCACTAATTTGGGCCCTATGAGATAATGGTGGATATTTGATTCCTGCCATGAGAGGGTTTGTAAACGGGAAAGGATGCTATAAGGTAGATGGCCCGGATGTCAAAGCAGAGAGAACAGTTAACTGCGGACATCCAGAAATGCTTAAATGGGAAGCAACATGAGGCCAAGATTTATAAGATATATTCTTATGAGTTCTTTGAGAATTTTATACCTGCATGTGGTGTATTTTGATCATATTCTTAACTACATCCCCCTAACTTCTCAGACCCTCTTCCATTCCATCAGAACCTTATGTCCCCTTTTTTTTGGTTACTTACCCACTTAATGCTGTGTATATACTCTTGGGTGTGGAACCATCTGTCCGTTGACACATCTGAACTGGATCTTAAAGTGGGTAGCGGCAATTAGTGTATGAGCTCACTTTTAAATAATATAGATGGATAGATATGTATATAACTTAACTTAGTTTGTTCCTGCTGCTATAACAAAGTATGCTGGGTATTTATTTATTTGTCAATATTCATTTATTATGTATGCGTGTGCAGGTACACATGTATATAAGTGGGCATGGCACATGTCCATGTGCATGTGAATTCCAGGCAACAACCTTAGGTGTCATGGTTAATAGAGTCTGTCACTGCCCTGAAGCTTGCCAGTTAGGCGAGACTAGCTGGCCAGCAAACCCCGGATTTCTTCCTATTCCCACCTCTAACTAGGGGATTAGAAGTATGCACCATAGTGTGGGCCTTGAGTTTTTATGTGGATTCTGGGGATCAACTCACGGAAAGCAGGTCCTCCACCTACTGAGCCATCCACCCAGTGCCTTGTTTTTATGATTAGTTTCTTGGTTAACATAAAGAAATGGGTGCTATGACAGCTCCATATGTTTATATTGTTATACTTTGCTTTCCTTCATTTTCCTGACATCTTCTCTCCTCTCCATGGTGCTTCCATTCTTCTCAGATGGCTCCTCTCTCTGCTTTCTTGTCTCGTGTATCCTAGTCCTAGTGCGTCATTTAGAAATAGTAGAATTTTATTTCTCAAAGGAAGTCCAAGAACAAGGTCCAGTGTCTGGGGAGAACACCTCTCTGCTTCAAGGCGGCACCTTATTTCTGAGTAAGAACATGTTAGAGGAGCCAAGAGAGTTGAGAAGCCAGAAGACTCGCTGATGTTTTTTATGAAGCTGTTAGCTATTCATGAAGGTATAGCCTCTCATGACTTAACTTCCTAATGTCACTAGGGTTGGGATTAAGGTTTGGCATGAATTTTGGAGAGATACAAACATTGAAATAGAACAGTGGGAACTGGAGAGATAGCTCAGTGGGCAGAAATGCTTACCATTAATACAGAATTCCTGGGTTCAGTTCCCAGCATCTGTGTCAGATGGCATACAACCACTTGTAACTCCAGATTTCATGCTCTATGGCTTCTGGCCTCCTACACACACATTGCACATAAACTTATACACTAGACAAATAAAGAAATAGATATATCTTTTTTTGTGTGTGTGGCTTTTTGAAACAGGGTTTCTCTGTGTAGCTCTGGCTGTCCTGGAGCTCACTCTGTAGACCAGGCTGGCCTCGAACTCAGAAATCCGCCTGCCTCTGCTTCCCAAGTGCAGATATGTCTTTTAAAATCAGAATTCTCTCTCTTTCTCTTTCTTTCTCTTTCTCTTTCTCTTTCTCTTTCTCTTTCTCTTTCTCTTTCTCTTTCTCTTTCTCTTTCTCTCTCTCTCTCTGTCTCTCTCTGTCTCTGTCTCTCTGTCTCTCTCTGTCTCTCTCTCTCTGTGTGTGTGTGTGTGTGTGTGTGTGTGTTTTCCATTCTCCTGTGTACTGAGAAGGTGCAGAATCAGTGATATTCATTATGGTAGCAGGGAGCATACTTAGGCTTTATGCTGGCTTTCGAATACCATTCTCCATTGACCTGAAGAAATTCAGGATTGAAGTTGGGAAAGTGAAATGGGCTCACAGTAGCTTGCTGTGTCAGAAACTAAGGAAATGGAAGAGAATAATGGGAACATGACAGGTCCCAGAAACCAGTTCTCTACATACCCTTCTAAAATATCAAGGTTATGACCAATAAGGACTATAGCAAGAGGAGCTGTTAGAGAGTATAGGAGATCAATGAAACATGACACCTAACTGCAGCGGATGCTTCTGGACTGAATTCTAGAGAAGGAAAAAGGTTCTGATTTTCTTTTACTTTAAGGACTCTGTTAGAACAGTGAGATACTTCAATACAACCTAGAGATTAGGCAATAGTGTTATCTTTCTGTAAGCCTGTTGTTGTTGTTGTTGTTGTTGTTTTAGTTTTTCGAGACAGGGTTTCTTTGTGTAGCCCTGACTATCCTGGAACTCACTTTGTAGACCAGGCTAGCCTCAAATTCAGAAATCTGCCTGCCTCTGCCGCCCAAGTGCTGGGGTTAAAGGTGTGCGCCATCACTGCCTGGCTCTGTAAGCCTCTTGATTGTCATCATTTTACTCTTTTATAAAAGGAAATATATATATATATATATATATATATATATATATATATATATATATCCATATTTATCTGTTTATAAATGTATTTTTATCTAAATTTATATCTATTTATGATAAATTTATATTTATCTCTCTATCCATATATCTGTATTTAGGGGAAAGGGACTTAGTGATTGCAGTGTGGTCTAAAACAGCATGGGAGAAGAATTCATTACATGATGTAACTAGAAGTAAGTAGACATGCATAGAGAATAGGGTTTGGGAAACAGTGGTGAAGCACATGGGTGAAAGGGAGAGAGAATCTGTGCAAATGGTATATGAGCATTCTCACCAGCCTGACATCTAAAGTAAAAAGCTAGTGGATATGTAAGTAAGTGGAGATGGGCAACACTCATGTTTGGAGAACTCTTAGTGGAGGAGATGCTGAAGCCAGGTCCAGGGAAGGAGAATTCAAGTAATCATTCTGTAGTATAAATAAAAAGCCATCGGATGAGAACACTCGTCCCCAAAGGCAAAGGGAGAGAGGGAGGGAGGGGCAGTATGAGCCACAGGCATATAATCCAAGCACTCAGGAGGCTCAGGTGTGGGGTTTGCAATCTGGAGGCTAAAAGCCTTGTGTCAATCACAAGGAGGGAAATAATAATCAAGATTTCAGAAACACAATGCTGAACTTATAATTTGGAACTGTAGCTTAAAGATATTGCAATTTAGATTCATCTCAGTGACCCTCCTCCAAATCAATTCACTAAAAGTGTACATAGGGACTGGAGAGATGGCTCAGCAGTCAAGGGCACACTGCCTGTATTTCCAGGGGATCTGGTGCCTTCTTCTGGCCTCTGTGGCACCAGACTTGCACACAACACAGTACATAAATACATGCAGGCAAAACAGTTATACACAAAACTAAAAATTTAAAAATAATATGCATAGCAAGTGATAGTATGATAACAAGTGACATAAAATTCTTCTTAGAATGCCATACAAGAACGCATACTTTAAGGTCATGAATGTAGAATATACACCAGTTTAAGAATCATGGTCAGCGTCTTCATTCCTCCTAGTAATGTGTTTTTTTTCCCTTCAGGAAATATACAGCCTCCTATAACCAGGCAAGACTTCCAGTGGAGGGATTGGGACACCAACCCAGCCATAAAAGCTGAGAACCACAATTTGTCCTACGTACAAGATACACAGGGCAAAAGGTGGAGCAGAATTCGAGGGAATGGCCAACCAGTGACTGGCCTAGCTTAAGACCCATGCCACGAAAGGGAGCCCAAGCCCAGTAGTGCTAAAGGTATTCTGTTACACCTGCAGACAGGAGCCTAGCATAGCTGTCATCAGATGGCTTCACCCACCAACTAATGCAAACAGATGCAGAGACCCACAGCCAGACATAAGCGAAGCTTAGGGAAGCCTGTGGAAGAGCAGGGAGAAGGGATTGTAGGAGCCAGAGGAGTCAAGGATTCCATAAGAAAACCTACAGAATCAACTAACCTGGGCCCATGGGGGCTCACAGAGGACACACATGGAACTGATGTAGGCCCTCTGCACATATGTAACGACAGTTGTGCAGCTAGGTCTTCATGTGGGCCCCTTACAGTGGGAACGGAGGCTGTCTCTGACTGCGTTGCTAATGGATCTCTTTCCCATAACTGGGCTGCCTTGTCTAGCATCAATAGAAGAGGCCCCTAGTCTTATGCAACTGGATATGCCAAGGTTGGCTGATATCCATGAGGGGGTTCCCTTTTTCTGAGAAGGGGGGAGAGGCAGATGGGGCGGGAAGGGGGTGAGGGAAGTTCTGGGATGAGAGGAGGGAAAGGAAGCTGAAATCAATCAGGATGCAAAGTAAAATAACTTAATAAAGAAAAGGAAAGAAATATACAGCAACACCTGGCCATGACAGGGCACACCTTTAATCCCAGCACTTGGGAGGCAGAGGCCAGCCTGGTCTACAGAAGGAGTTCCTGGATAGTCAGGGCTACACAGAGAAACCTTGTCTTGAAAACTTAAAAAGGAAAAAAAAGGAAGGAAGGAAGAATGGAAGAAAAGAAAAAAAAAGGAAGACAGACAGAGTTAACCATTAACTTAGCTTTGTTTGCCTGGAAAAAACAGTAAAGTAAAACAAACAGGAGCACAGTTAAGTCTGCCAGATCCAGTGTTTCAGTCTAGTAATTTGAGTAAATACAACTTTTGTATACGTTTTGTGGTTCTTTTTGATTCATTATTATTCTCTTATATATTACATCCCAACTACAGTTCTTCCCTCTCTCCTCCTCCAAGTCTCACACACACACCCACATAGCATTTTGTGGTTCTTAAAAACGCTTGCTGAGGAAAGCCTGATATGGCTGTCTCCTGAGAGGCTCTGCTAGCTCCTGACAAATACAGAGGAGGAAGCTTGCAGCCAACCATTGGACAGAGCATAGGGTCCCCAATGGAGGAGTTGGAGAAGGGACTGAAGGAGCTGAGCCAGACCCCACCCCCGGAACTCCCAGGGACTGGACCACCAACCAAAGAATACTCATGGAGGGACCCATGGCACTGGCCACATATGTGGCAGAGGATGGCTTTGTTAGATATCAGTGGCAGAAGAGGCCCTTGGACCTGAGGGTGTTCAATGCCCCAGTGTAGGGGAATGCCAGGGTTGGAAGATGGGAGTGGGTGGGTGGGGGAGCACCCTCATAGAGGCAGGGGGAGAGGGGTTTCCAAAGGGGAGACCTGGAAAGGGGAAAACATTTGAAATGTAAATAAAGAAAATATTCAATTAAAAAAAAAGCTATTGAGACAAAGAGAGAAAACGATGGTACAGCATTCAGGTTAGAAGGGCAGCTGGGGAGGTCTCAGAACGTCTAGGGATAGCAAATGAAAGTGGTTTTTATCTCTCTCACATTGGGAACATTTTCCTAGACAACTCCTTGGTGTCCCATGTTCAAAACTGGCTAACTGAGCTGTAAGCTTGAAACAGTGGTGTTTGTGTATAAGTAGTTTTCAGAGTATAAAATCATGAATCCAATGTAGATATGAAACTCTGGTTAACATATTTTCAAGATTTGACTCAGCTCCTGGAGGAACCAAGCAGGAATCAAAACTGGTTCAAAAGAGAATGCAAAAAGACATAATGATCAGGAGTATTAAGTTACTATGTAACCCTCTGGGATGGGAAGAGATGACAGTGGATCCCTTTCAGACAGGATACACATAGGATCTTTCTCAACATGATAGTTAGCTACAGTTTACCGAGTTCATAGTTCAAGTATAGTGAAAAATCACATAATAGTGTGCTATATGTAGACTTTGTATAATTTAGATTTTTCCGTAGGATTCATGGCTTAGTATTTCATAGGTTGGATGGTTTTGAGGGTTTGAGGGAAGCAGTCAAACCCTCATCTTTGAAACGTAGTAAATAGGTCTGGGTGTAGCTGTGCATGGCAGTAATCCCAGCAGTGTGGAGGGAGGGAGGGAGGGAGGGAGGGAGGGAGGGAGGAGAGTTCAAGGCCAGTGTGGCCTACATAGTGAAGTTAAGACCAGCCTGGGCTACATGAGAACCTGTCTCAAAAAACAAAGCAAACCAAAACAAAGTGAGTTTAAACAAATCCAGGGTTTTTGTTTTTTTTTTTTTTGCATATTGCCTAAAGCGCACACAGCCCTGAAGTTAGCACTGTAAAACCAAAGCGAAATGTGTGAGATATGGTGGTCCTTCCATGCAATACTTTGTGGCGTAGGCAAATGGAATCATTTGTCCTTGTAATTGTATCTCTTACAATTATTATTTTCATTTTTTTGTGTATGGGAATTTGCTTGCACATATGTCTGTGTACTACATTCATACCTGGATATGTCGGGGCCAGAAGAAAGCGTAAGTTCTCCTGTAACTTCTGTTCCAGACAGTTGTGAGTCAGTATGTGGGCTCTGGGAATTGATCGAACCCAAGTCTGCTGCGAAGCAAACCCAGTGCGCTTAACCATTGAACCATCTCTGATGCCCCGGTTGTATCTTGTATGGAAATTGCTGCTGATACAGATCTTAGATAAGTGAGTTTTACTGACAAAGCTCTGTGACAGCCAGATCTGCAGCTTCTGGTGATTTTGAGGAAGTAAATTGCATCCTTTGACAGGAGAGGCAAAAGGGAACTCTTAGTTCAGTTGAGGGGTATCTTCCTGACTTGTCTAAGCTGAGTAGGTAGTATACTAGTGGAAGAGAGATATGGGGCAATCTGTCAAGTCCGTCGGTGAGAGAGCTTGTTAGCCAGCCTGCAGTGTCTTGCTTACAGTTAACCCTTTTTAGAGTGTGCCTTGGTGTTAAAGTTCTTGCCTGGCATGCTTAGGGCCAGGGATCTAGTCTTTGCTACAGATCAACCAATGGTTGTTTCTAATTTTAAGATATTTTTAATTTTAAGAGCTTGCTTTTTCTTATCAGATTTTTGTGGATGTTTTTTGTTTTGTTTTGTTTTGTTTTTTCTCTACCACGGGCTAAATCTTGAAAGTCCGCGGAGTCATCTGGGTTTTGTACTGTGTAGGTAATTTTAATTAAAGTTATTTTTCAGAACCTGCAGTTTCCCAGTAGGGGGCAACAACCCCCTCTTTAGAGGCTACTGCAGTCTGATAGTGCCACGAAGAGTTTGTTACTATCCTTGTGTTATACCTCCCCCAAAAGTCCATTTCCAGCCCCCTTGATACTTACCTAGGCAGGATCTATTGGTAATCCAGCGCATCTTCCCACTGAACAGTAGTATTTCTGTTACTTCCTGGTTGAAGCAAACACTAGACTGTTTGAATTAATTTTTATACAAAAATGTCTTTTTCTAACTCTCAACCAAAAAGGAAAGGACATTTTAACTTTGTTTGTATTAGAACTTACTTGTAAATAGTAGTGTCTAGGTATAATTTATCCATCAGGTGTTTTTCATTTTCAGTGAACCTTTCGCATAAATGACCATTTAAGTATGGGGTATTATTGCTGAGAACCTGAGTGTATGCATAGGCAATTTCCCACCAGCATCTCTTCTCTCAAAAAATAGCTCTTGCTAGTCACTGTGTGAGTGTGTGTATGTGCATGTGCGTGCCGTGATTTCGGAGGCCGGAGGAAGATACTGGGCATCGCCCTCTATTGCTTTTATCTCACTGCCTTGACTCTCAGTAAACCTGGAGCTTGCCGTTTCAGTTAGGGAAGCTGACCAGTGGGCTCTTGTAATCTGCTTGTCTCTGCCCTCCAATGCTGAGGTTACAGGCATGGGTAGCCATGTCTGCTTTTGTACTGAGAGGTTAAACATGGGTCCTTCTGCTTGCTGCACTGAGCATACACATCCACTGCCTTTTCCCCAGTCCTTCCCACCCTTGCCCAGACCCTTTATAGACAGAGCATCGTGTAGCACCTATTGCCTCGAACTTTCTGTATAGTCAAGGATGTTTTGAGCTCCTGGTTCCTGCCTCTACTTGCCATGTGGTGGGATTACAGGGAAGATGCCATCTCACTTGGCTTTAGATGCTGGCATTAGATAAGTGTTCAGAAAGAACCACTGATTTGTTCCTCCCGTACCACTTACTTGGTGACATCTGTGTTTTCAGAGATGTGGGGTTTGGTTGTTTTGGAAAGTACCATTTAAGAAGTTGGTTATTTTATTTCTCTTTCTGGTAAATGCTATTTTCTTGGTGGTTTTATTTAATTGAGAGCAGGAATAAGAACAATAATTTGCATTATATATAATTCTGTTTTTGATACCCTAACTAAAACATTGAGATGTTGATCATGATTTCTGAGTCTCTTCTAATGATGTTGACTTGCTCACGGCCTGTTCTCTGTCTCTCTAGGCACCAGAGTTTCCTGAGTTCAACACTCAAGTCCAAGAAGCTATCAATTCGCTGGGGGGTAGTGTCTTCCCTAAGCTTAACTGGAGTGCCCCAAGGGTAGGAAGATGTAAAGAAATCTCACTATTTGAATAGCTGTTTGTTTCGTTCCCTCCGAGGATCTAATGTACCTTCCGGTACATCCCTAATTTCAGGGAAAACACTGTTGAGATTATTATATTTTCCCTCTGTTGTTTTATTCTTCTGATTTTGCTGTTTGTACTTTCTGGGAAATACTGTGCATTCTGCCAAAAGACAGTTTGGCCTCTTGTGTTGCCAATTGTACTAGGATTTATTTAAAACGTCACCCTCTCAGTTGAGCAAGATTTTCTCTCTTGAAAAGTACAATAACTATGGTGGCCCAGAGAGCTAGCTCAGTGGTGAAAGTGCCTGCCATCTAGCCACGTGACCTGCATGCGCTCCAGGGGCCCACGGGGCAGGGGAGAGCCAGATGACCTGCGTGCGCTCCAGGGGCCCACGGGGCAGGGGAGAGCCGGGTGACCTGCGTGTGTTCCAGGGACCCTCGAGGCAGGGGAGAGCCGAGTGTGGGAAGGTTGTCCTCTAACCTTGCATACACAGACACACACTGACACAGACACGCCTGTACACAGTGGCAGGGATTCACTTTTGTTTCTCCACATATTGGGTGTTTGCTGTGTCTGTCCTTTTGCAAACACCCTGTCCTCACCTGAGGTATACTACTACAATTACCAACATCTTCTCATTCCATGTTTTGCCATCCTTAGAGTTAATAGTTGCTTTATTTTTTATTCAGCTGTGTGGTTTGCTGTGTACACACTGATGTTTTTGTGGAATTAAATATGATATTGGGTATACTTTCTTTAACTAGAAGTTTATTGTCTTTTTCATTGGGAGAAATTATAAAGACATCATGTAGAGGTTTTTAAATTCATTTTTAGTTTCTCGAACAACTTTTCATCTACATGAATAATGTTTTAAATTTTCTTTATTTCCACTTAAGATAGGAAGATTATTTCTGGTTGTAAATTCCTTATGCACCTGTTCATTTGTTTATGGAATGACTTGTATGCACCAGTGCTTTCTTCCTTGCAGTGTGGATAATTGGACAGTTTTGGTAATGATTGGTGGTTTTCATTGTGTATTTTAGCCTGTGTCTGGTCTGTCTATAGAAGTGTGACTTTATCACACTGCACTGAGCCCGGTTACTTTATGTCCACATGTCCAGTGCAACCCCTGCTTTGGGTTGTGGTGGTGAAACTGTTTGACTTCTTCCTTCCTGATCAGATGAACAGGGTCTTGATTGCCCTGAGCATCCAAATTCAGGTGCCTGTCGGCCGGTCTCCCCAAACAGGAAGGCTGGAAATGACTGCTTTTACTTTGGAGAGCAGCTGATTCGTCACCACTTGATTCTTTGCCCTGACCTGTATGACTGCATTAACCCTCCTTCCATCTTATCGTGAAAGACATTGCAAAGTATTTGGCCCTGGTCTAAATGTGTGTGTCCTCCTATCTCAGTAGCATAACTATACTTTTTTGAAAAAAAAAAAAAATACTCATTTGTTTGTCTTGTGGGTGTACTTGTGTGTGCATTTTTGGAAGCCAGAGGACAATTTGTGGGACGTGTGGCCCAGATACTGTAGTCAGTGAAAGCTGGTGGGAAGCGCCTTCGCCTGCTATGCCGTCTCGGTCCTCAGTGTACATAACTGAGTGTCTAGCATGGGCTGATCCTGCTCTGTCTGTTGAGAAGTGTAATTTGACCCTGGGGGTGCCGGGCACTGGTGCTCTCTCATCTGTGTGCCTGGGCTGCCCTTGTGGGGTGTGTTGTAACTCACACATGTTTATTGTTTAGGATGCACACTGGATAGCGATGAACAGTTCTCTGAAGTGTAAAACCCTCAGTGACATCTTCCTGCTTTTCAAGAGTTCTGATTTCATCACCCATGACTTCACACAGCCGTAAGTATCTTGTGAGTGGCTGCTTCCCATTGGTGACATTCCACTCTCTCCAGGGCCGCACTGTAACAGTTCTGCATCGTGAGCTGCTTCATGGCCCTCAAATGAGTATTAGAGCAAAATTTTCTTTGTCTTTTAAATAAATGCTATACAGTGGATACGCCCGTCAAGATTTTATATATAGTAAACATTTTGGTAATTTTTACTGTTATAAAATTCAAGTATGTGTATAATGAAAAAACGAAATTAATAACTACTGATGAGAAGAATAATGTAGCAGTAGTTTTACATTTGTATTCGTAGAGCCCTCTGGTGAGATGAAAGCTATTTCCTCTCATGTTCCACCCCCATAAGGGCTTTTTTTTTTTTTTTAAATTAAATCTAATGCTATGAATAAAGAGATGCTGAACTGTACGACATTCGCACTGCTTTGTATCCATTAACTAACCGGTAGGGCCTTGTACTGACTTTTATTCTTCCCTGCAGAAAGACTTCGAGGACATCTTGGTCTTTCTATACATAGGTTCTCATTGCTTTTCATTTTGAAGCTGATGGTTTTAAAAATCAGCTTTGCCATTCAGCAGTTGATGGTAAAACCACCAGGCAGGTTTGACTTTTATTTATTTATTTATTTATTTATTTACTTACTTACTCACTTACTTACTTTTTGACTTTTAAGGAGGAAGTTATGGCAGCAAGTGAGCGTGAGGCCTTAGATTTTGAGCGTTCGCCCACAAATGAATGGCCTTGCTTCTGCTGCCAGCTAAGGTGCTGGAGGGAACAAAGGCTGTGCGCTCAGCCACCAGCCCCTCAGTCAGGCCTCACTGATGTGTAATCTCTCGCAGCAGCACTGAGAGCCCTGCCTGCTGGGATGGCTTGGCTGCAGGGCACCTGTCTTTCAGAAGCTCTCCAAGACTGAGAGTGCAATCCTTTAGGTCCCACAAGGTCAGGCAGTGTTTACCGAGGCCTGAATATGTTCACTCACTGGTTCAAAGCCCCACTGCTGGATACTGCCAGTTACAGATCCTTTTCAGAATGCTTCCCATTAAACTGTACAATAGAATAAGACATCAGTGATTATCCTAATACATAATTGTTGACCTGTGCAAATTTTTACAGTATTATAAAAATGAATTTGTATTGTTTACACTATTTTGAGGCTTACCTTGATTAAAGAAATCAACATTATAATGTAGTCAGGATTCTTTTCATGTTTTAGTTGTGTTGTTTTAATTGTGTGTACATGTCTATGTGGAGGACCCACACAGGTGGTGTGTAAGAACCGTGTGTGCTCTTAACTCCTGAACTCTTTCTCCAGTTCCTATAGTAAGGATTTTAAGTTAACAAAGCTAACTGAAAACAGCTTGCACACATAGGGTTTATTGCCCCAACTATATTATTTCTAACATGTTTCCTGCCTATCTCAGCCTTGTGCTTTGATCAGTTTGTGTGCATACCCCTGGAAGTTAGGATGTGTTGGTTAGTTTTGTCACTGACAGAATACCTAAGCTGAACAACTGACACGGTGCAGAGGTTTATTGTGACTCATGACTTTAGAGGTTTTGCCTGTCGTTGATGGCCCTGTTTCTTCAGTCTGAGGTAGCATCATGCATCATGGCAGGGATGTGTGCTAGGAGAGGCCTGTTCACCTCTGGCAGCCTGTAAACAGGCTGAGACAGGAGGTGGTCAAGAACACCCCCCCCCCCCACACACACACACACACTCACCTAACTTCCTTTAGTAGGTCCCATGTACTAGAGGCTCCGCTCTCTCTGCAGACATCATGAGGTGCTTTCAGCTAGCACTTGGCCTGAGAGGGACTTGAAGTTTCAGGGTCTACCTACCAGGGGTGGTGGTAAAGCATGGGTACATCAGAGTCTGTCAGCAAGGCTGCAGGTTGAGAGCTGGAGGGTCCGCCTGTGCCTGCACCGGCAGAGTTTCCTGTAAGTAGTATGTTTTGGCTTTGGCTTTCCTGTTCTTCATGTGATGATGTAGGCAAGAGCTTTAGAGTGGAGATTGAATCATAGTGCTTACCAGGAGTCTGCATAAGATTTGCTGACTGCGCTATTTGCCTGCATATCAGCATTCTCTGTGATTAGACTCACTGACTTACTGCAGTTCTTTTATTATGTTATTGATTGTCAGTTCAGTATGAGAAAGCCTCCTGATGCTCGGTTAACCGTTAGAAGAAAAAGCGGAGTGAGTGAAAGGGTGAAGCCAGTCATCAGGGCTCAGATTAAAGGAAGTAGATTTGACCAGGGTGTTTGGATTTTTGGTTTCGTTTTCTTTTTGTCTTCGCAATTTACACTTAGCTACATTCAGCATATACTTTTCTTAATATTATCACAAAACTGATTATTACAGGAAGGCACCCACCATCCGCAGGCCCACAGACCTCAAGCGGATGCTTAAAGTCATAGATAGTACTGAACACCATATGTACTGGTTTTCTTTCTCTGTACAGACATGCCTGTGATAAGTTCCACCTTTTCACTTCCAGAATGCACTAAGGTTATGGTTTCTCTTGACATATTTGACTTGCTAGCTCTTGGGGTCACTATTATTGTACAATAGGGTTTCTTGAACACAAGTATCACAATACCAAGGTAGTCCGACTGATAACTAAGACAACTACCACACTACTAACACATGGGTAGTGTGTAACAAATAGATACACTAGACAGTGGGGTGGGTTTCATCTTGGATAGGATGAAGCAAGACACCGGAATACAGGAGAGTTATTAGTTTAAAATTTGAAAGTTGTTTCTGAAATTTTTAAAAATAAATTATCATAATCACAGGAATCTAAACTGCTGATAAGACTTAAATAATCCAAATGAACTTCAGCAGAGGTGTCAGGTGTAAGTTTCCTGTGCGTAAGTGGACCTGACATAACCGTGGCCATATTAGTTTTCAGCTTTTCTTATCTAGATGTGTGTGTGTGATTCAGATCACATCTTAGTTACTTTGTGTGACAGTGAAACACTGTTGCTGAAGAAAGGCTGTGTTTGGGTTTATGGTTGCAGAGGGTTAGTGTCCCTGATGTGATGGCAGAGTGAAGGCATGCTGGCAGGAGCCGCTGAGAGCTCCCAACTTAAACCATGAGCAGGAAGCAGGGGGAACTAAGTAGGAGTGGTACAGGGCTTTGAAACCTCAAAGCGCATCCCCGGCAAGAGCAGGCCTCTTAAGGTGTCCAAACAGTGCCACCAGCGGGGACCAAGTTTTCCCATGCCTGCGACCATAGAGGACATTTCTTTCAAACCACTCAGGTGGTCTGATTTTTAAATAGAGCATTCTTGCCTCTTTGGAGAAAAGATTTATGGTAATTCTAATCGCTCTTACTTCACGTTTATCTTTCCTTTTCTACTGATAGTTGAAAAATCTAAAAAAATGGCGTCTGCTTTCAGAAAGGCTATTCCACCAAAATGTGGATTTTCCTTTTTAGTCTGTCCTTTGTTTTCCACCCACACATTTTAAGTTTTCTTCCATAGAATAAGGCCTTGTTTAGCGTGACACACAATGTTGTAATCTTACAGCTTTTTTTTTTTCTGAAGAGAGAGTTGTTACTATGATCAAGTTGGCTCATCTTCTACATATCTGAGCTCCTGACAGGTTCTGAATGGCCTTTCTCTTCTGCCTCTACTGTCCCCTTCAAGGACACACTCATCCATCTGGTTAATTATCTCCAGAAGGAAATGCCTACAGTGATAACCTCTGTTATCACATATGTTCTGAAGCTACTCATTTAAAAATTACATAAATGTTAAACCAGTTAAAAATAATGAGATAGGGTGGTAGAATGCAAATATGAATTAAAATGTCTTTTTTTTTTAAAGTAGTAATATGATGACTAACCAAGGGAGGAATTGGCATATGTAGGAATAGAGTAGCTTTTTTTTTTTTTTTTTTTTTTAAATTGAGGCTGGGGAGATGGATCAGTCTGTAAAGCGCAAGCACGAGGACCTGAGTGTGGGTCCCCAAGACCCACATAAAGCTGGATATGGCGGTCCTTCCTGAATCCCTGGCAGGGGTGGAGGAAGGGACATGTGGGAAGCCCAGAGCTTGATGACTACAATAGTCATGCAGTGCCTGGTGCACAGTTGGTGCTAGTGTTGGGGAAACATAAGATGTGGCCTTGTTGAAGGAGGTGTGTCATGAGGGGTGGTCTTGAAGGTTTCAGAAGCTAACATTGTTTGTGTGTGGGTGTGTGTGTGGGGGGGGGTGTGTCTGCCTCGTGTTTGTGCATCAAGTTTGTAAGCTCTCAGGCACTGCTCCATCACCATGTCTGCCTGGCTACTCCCCATCATTATGGTCATGGGGTTTCGTCAAGGCAAGGGAAAAGTGGCTGAGAATCTTATTACAGAGCCCAAGGTCTTGATGGTGATTTTATTCTTGACCTCAGGTTCATTGATTGTTTTCTTCCTCCCTCTCTCTCTCTCTTCCTCTTGCTTCTTCTTTTCCTCTCTCTTTTTTTCTTCTTTTTATTTTATTTACTTACACACTGTTCCAGGCTGACCTGGAACTTACTGTGTAGCCTAGGCTAGCCTAGACCTCATAATAGTGCCCCTGGGTCAGTCCTGCCTCAAGGTCCTGGTGCACACATGCACCATCCCGCCAGGCACTTCCTGGTTTCTGCCTCCCGGTCTTGGTGCAGGCACTTCCTGGTTTCCTACCTTAGCCTGGATAATGTCTGAGACATAGATTACCTACCCGAGAGTATTCTGCTTGTCTCCGTCGTGCCTGGTGTCACAACATAGGTACTCCATTAATATTCTTAGTGCTTCTCATGCTGGTCCTCGTGGGCAAGAGTAGTTATTTTTAAAGAATTGAACAATTGTAATTTTTATTAACCTGACATTTCATGGCTTTAATTTTGATCAACCTGAAACGACCTGTAAGATTTATTTTTGCTTAAGAATTGTTAAATAGGCGTCAGCTCCAAAAGAGGGAGCAACCACAGCATCTGTCTGGAGTGGGGTCGCCATGGGGCGAGGCAGCGGCACCCTCGAGCGTCTCCTAGACGAAGCCACCAGCCAGCTTCTATTGGAGTCAGACTGGGAGTCCATTCTACAGATCTGTGACCTGATCCGTCAGGGGGACACACAAGCAAAATATGCTGTAAACGCCATCAAGAAGAAGGTCAATGATAAGGACCCACACGTGGCTTTGTATGCTTTGGAGGTGATGGAGTCTGTGGTAAAGAGCTGTGGCCAGACAGTCCATGATGAAGTGGCCAACAAACAGACCATGGAAGAACTAAAGGAGCTGCTGAAGAGGCAAGTGGAAGTTAATGTTCAGAACAAGATCTTGTACCTGATCCAGGCCTGGGCACATGCCTTCCGGAACGAACCCAAGTACAAGGTGGTCCAGGACACATACCAGATCATGAAGGTGGAAGGACATGTCTTCCCTGAATTTAAGGAAAGTGATGCCATGTTTGCTGCTGAAAGAGCCCCTGACTGGGTGGATGCTGAGGAGTGCCATCGGTGCAGAGTACAGTTTGGGGTGGTGACCCGCAAGCATCACTGCAGAGCATGTGGGCAGATCTTCTGTGGCAAGTGCTCCTCCACCATCCCCAAGTTCGGCATTGAGAAGGAGGTGCGCATGTGTGAGCCCTGCTATGAGCAGCCGAACAAGAAGGCAGAAGGGAAGGCTTCCTCTACCACTGAGCTGCCCCCAGAGTACCTGACCAGCCCCCTGTCACAGCAGTCTCAGCTGCCCCCAAAGCGGGATGAGACAGCCCTGCAGGAAGAGGAGGAGCTGCAGTTGGCTCTGGCCCTATCACAGTCAGAGGCTGAGGAGAGAGAGGATGAGGCAGAAAACAACATAGACAGCACATCCAAAGGCAGAGCCTACACCCTTATCTTCCTCTGCGCGCCCAGCTGGCAGCCTGTATTCCTCGCCTGTGAACTCATCAGCACCTCTGGCTGAGGACATCCACCCTGAGCTTTCAAGATACCTCAACCGGAACTACTGGGAAAAGAAACAGGAGGAAGCACGGAAGAGCCCCACATCTTCTGCACCTGTGCCCCTGACAGAGCCAGCTGCCCAGCCTGGAGAAGGACATACAGCGCCCAACAGCATGGCAGAGGCTCCTCTTCCAGAGACAGACTCTCAGCCCATAACTCCCTGCAGTGGCCCCTTTAGTGAGCAGTACCAGAATGGGGAGTCAGAGGAGAGCCACGAGCAGTTCCTCAAGACCCTGCAGAATGCTGTCAGCACTTTCGTCAACCGCATGAAGAGCAACCACATCCGGGGCCGCAGCATTACCAATGACTCGACTGTGCTATCACTCTTCCAGTCCATCAACAGCATGCACCCGCAACTGCTTGAGCTGCTCAACCAGCTGGATGAGCGCAGGCTGTACTACGAGGGGCTTCAGGACAAGCTGGCACAGATACGTGACACCCGAGGGGCTCTGAGCACCCTGCGTGAAGAACACAGGGAGAAGCTGTGCCGGGCAGCTGAGGAGGCTGAGCGTCAACGTCAGATCCAGCTGGCGCAGAAACTGGAGATGATGAGACAGAAGAAGCAGGAGTACCTGGAGGTGCAGAGACAGCTAGCTATCCAGCGCCTGCAGGAACAGGAGAAGGAACGGCAGATGCGCCTGGAGCAACAGAAGCAGACTGTTCAGATGCGTGCCCAGGTGCCTGCTTCCCCCTTGCCTTATGCCCAGCTCCAGGTTATGCCCACAACTGGGGGTGTACTCTACCAGCCCTCAGGCCCAGCCAGCTTCCCTGCCACCTTCAGCCCAGCAGGCTCAGTAGAGGGCTCTCCGATGCATGGTATGTATATGAGCCAGCCAGCCCCAGCCACTGGCCCCTACCCCAGCATACCTGGCACCACAGCAGATCCCAGCATGGTCAGCACCTACATGTACCCAACAGGTGCCCCTGGGCCACAGGCAACCCCTCAGGCCCAGGCCAGGCCCACCACCAGCCTTGCTTACTCCTCCTACCAGCCCACGCCAACCCCAGGCTACCAGAGCGTGGCTTTTCAGGCCCCACAGAGCCTCCCAGCCATCTCGCAGCCTCCACAGACCAGCAACATAGGCTACATGGGGAGCCAGCCAATGTCCATGGGCTACCAGCCGTACAATATGCAGAATCTCATGACCGCCCTTCCCGGCCAGGATGAGTCTCTACCGGCCCAGCAGCCTTACATCCCAGGGCAGCAGCCGCTGTACCAGTAGATGGCCCCCAGCACCGGCCCTCCCCAGCAGCAGCCCCCTGTGGCCCAGCCAGCACCTACACAGGGACCACCAGCACAGGGCAGTGAGGCCCAGCTCATCTCCTTCGACTGACCCTGAGTCTGGCGCTCACCATGCAGAGTAACACTACAGTTCACCAGAAACCACTTATGTCTAACTAGCCNTTCCTCCCCTATCACTGCNCTGTAGTGTCCCTTCTGTGAGCAAGGGGTCGGCCTTCACCCTTGGCCCTCTTCCCTGTCCTCAGTGGTCTGGCTCCTGTCACTGGTTCCCTGCTTTGGTCCTGATCCCGTCTGACCTACCCGGGCTGGGACTCAGCAGGGCAAGTAGAACCTTCTCTGGAGAGGGCCCATCTGTGTTGGGGCCTGCCACAGGAGAATGCTGTGGGGATGCTTAGCCTGGCCCGGAGTCTGATGTGAACTGTGTGGTGTCCAGGCATGGCCCTGGTACCCAGAAGAACCAAGAGGCTCCTGCACAGCCAGGGTAGGAGCTTTAGACATCTCTGTCTCCCCTACTCCTTGGATGTCATCGCTCCAGTGCAGAGCATTGAAAATAAAATGTATTTCAAAACTCTCTCTCAAAAAAAAAAAATTGTTAAATATACTCAAAGTTAGTTTTGAAGTATAGCTACTTTGAGTAACATACCTTAGTTGAGTTTGAAGCAAGGGAGTTTTGCTTTTAAGGGAAATGAGGTCCTAAGGTACCACCTCTGAGTAGTAGGGTGTGTTAAAACAGAAGTTTCCTGACTTTCTTATGGAA
The DNA here is from genome assembly GCF_900095145.1 of Mus pahari. Taxonomy (NCBI): domain Eukaryota; kingdom Metazoa; phylum Chordata; class Mammalia; order Rodentia; family Muridae; genus Mus; species Mus pahari. The sequence continues at coordinate 3,251,717 of NC_034605.1, read as the reverse complement.
ATAAAATTTCGTTAATGATAGATTTTGTTTTCTTTTTCAACACGGATCCTGCTTGAGGCTAAAGTCTTGTCAGTGTGTGTATTATGTATCTCTCTCTCTCTCTCTCTCTCTCTCTCTCTCTCTCTCTCTCTCTCCCTCTCTCCCTCTCTCTCCCCACCCTACCCCCAGCCTCCCTGTGCCTCCCCACTAAACTTAACCTAGGAGTTTTAGTAAGAGTTCTAGCACCTCCATCCATGAAAGACAGTGTACCTTCTGACCGAATGCTTCTTTCGCCCTGTTACCTCAGTAGTACTTGGCATACATTTGCTGCTGTAAAAACAGAAAGGCCATTGGCAGCTTAATAAAGCACACTGTGTACCTTTCTTTTGAAATGTGTTGTAGATTATATCATTTGGTTCCCAGTTATTAGTGGTTATAGAAGTCTGCTTCTCTGGATTTCAGCTAGTCAAGTAAACCACAATTATTACTGTTTGCAGTGTAAAAACATAAATGATTGCAGAGTGCCAACATGCCACAAATTCAGTGAGGCCAAAGGCTTTTACACTTGGGTTTGGGTTTGAATGACTCGATGCTCCCCTTCCTCAAACTGGATCCAAGGCTTCATGCTTGCTAAGCATAAACCTCAACACCTCACTACCCGCTACCCTCAAAACAGCCTTAAAAAGATTTTTCTGTGCCCAAGAATTCCTCTTTCATTGGTCTTTCCCAACATCTGTTAGCTGAATCCTTTCTCCTGTGACAAAACAAGAGGAGGAGGATCTAGTTCAGCTTGCAGTTTAGGGGCCTTAATCGCAGGAGTGGTGGCTTCATGGCTATGTGCCCACAGTGAGGCAGAGCAGTATGGCAGAGGTGTACCCACCTCATGATGCCCAGGAAACAGAGACTCGGTCCGACTTCAGACGCTCACCCCCACTGCTGAAGTTCCCAGGCTAACAGCTGGAGACGCGTATTGAACACATGAACTTGTGAGGGGCATCTCATTTCCACCCTAATAGCCACAAGGGGGAAGTGCTCTTGTTTTCCTCATGCTCGGTTTTCACAATTGTGTATTATATATTACAAGTGATGCACATATACAACCATTTTATAATTACTTTTTTTTGCACCAATTTTGTCAAACTCCCTCTGATAATGCATACAGTGTTAAATTAAAAATAAAAATGAGCTGGACAGTGGTGGCTCACTCCATTAGTCCCAGCACTTGGGAGGCAGAGGCAGGCAGATTTCTGAGTTCGAGGCCAGCCTGGTCTACAGAGTGAGTTCTAGGACAGCCAGGGCTATACAGAGAAACCCTGTCTCAAAAAACCAAAAGAGAAAAAGAAAAAGAAAAGAAAAGGCCCCACAGACCTGTGCACAGGCCAGTCTGATGGAGGCAGGTGCTTACTACGGCTCCCTCTTCTCAGGTGAATCTACTTTGTGTGAACGAAGCACAAAGTAACCAGTGCTCCGTCCACAACTTTCCCCCATCTTCATCGCTGATCCACACCCATGGTGCTACTCTCATGAGGTTCTTGTTTTTGCATTCTTGTCCTGCTGCGGCACGTTTCCCTTTGCCTCTCAGTGGATCCCCTTTCTACTTCCCCCTCTCCCTCCCACACATGACAGCCAGTAAGTTGCTTCCTTGTTTGTTCCATCAGAGTATTTTATTCTCCCATGTGTTCTGAAATGATCTGTGTACTTGCTAGCTTCCTCTATCATGCCTCGTAAAGGACATTGGGGTCCTAGGCGATTTGTGGTCCTGGTGCCTGGTCCAGGGCTTGGCATAGATGGACGTTTTGTAATACTCTATTTTATTGTTCATGAGACAGTCCTTAGAGGGGATGCTTAAGGGAGGGTTGGATGGTTCTGTCCAATGTCTTTTGCAATGACAGACATGTGGCTTTCTGTGGCCAAGCTACTGTCCACAGAGCAGTCCTCAGTGTGCTGACTCAGAGTCATCACTAAGGTGGATGGTGGCTGCCATCCTACCTTCACTGAAGATGGAACATAGCCATGTTGTATGGCTCTCAGTGACAGAGCTGATGTCATAGAACAGTGTGCAGCCTGCTGACTCCGTAGCAGGACAGACACCAAGAGTGGACAGACTTACCATCATTCAGAGCTGGACATCCTGAGTTGTGTATAGTCCTAGCTTATTTGCCAAGCTTGGACTTTTTTGAATTTTAGATTCTTTGCCCATTGACAGAAAAATGGAGGTTACTTGCGCTGCTTGTGTGTTCTGAGGATTAAATGAGCCTGCGTAGTACTCCACACCAAGCAACGCTTCATAACTATAGACTGGGTTTGCAAGAGTCCTTTGTTTCTGGATACTTTCTGTAGGATCAAATCTCATATTGTTTGTGAAGATGTCTGCATAAATTAACAAAAGTAATTGTATTTTTTCTCTCCAAAGGTTTATCCATTGCACTGATGATTCTCCAGACCCTTGTATAGAGTACGAGGTAAGCAGCTTTTTTCTCCTTTAGAACATTGAGATTCCCGGATAAAGTTCCTGGAAGAGTGCTGCTTATTTGTAAATGAAAAATTTTAGTCTAATTTCTCTGGGAACGTAAAATGGCTACATTTTACATTTAAGAAATTTGTCATACATATAGAGGAATATATATATATATAATTTAGTTGGGGCATGGTGGAGCATGTTGGTGCATGTCTTTAATCCCAGCAGAGGCAGACAGGTGACTGAGTTCAAGGCCAGGCTGGTCTACAAAGCAATTTTCAGGCCAGTCAAAGTCACACAGTGAGACTCTGTCTCAAATAAAAGAGAGGGCGGGACAGGGAGTATCTTAGTCAATGTTCTATTGCTATGAAGAGACACCATGGCCACAGCAACTCCTATAAAAGAAAACATTTAATTAGGGCTTGCTTACCATTTCAGAGATTTAGTTTATTATCAGGATGTTTGGAAGCATGGTGTCTTGCAGCAGATACGGTGCTAGAAAGGTAGCTAAGAGGTCTACACCCTGCTGGACAGGCAGCAGGAGGAGAGAGCACGGCCTCGCCCCAGCATTTGAAACCTCAAAGCTCACCGTCCTCACACACTTCTTCCAATAAGACCACACCTCCTAATAGGGCCACTCCCTGGTGACCAAGCATTCAAATCTATGAGCCTGTTGGGGCCATTCTTACTCAAACCACCACAGAAAGACAAAGAAAATGTACTATTTATAGACTATATATTAGGATATATATACTATACACAGAGAATATACACAATCTTATATAACATAAATGCCTTTATACTTTTCACCCATGCAAATCTAGTTCAGAGTCTGTACCTTCATGACCTGTGCCTGCCAGCCAACGCCACCACTTACTGGCTCTCCATAGCCTTCAAAATAGCACCATGAGCTAGAAACCAAAAGGCATGAGCCTGTGGCAAACGTCCCAAACTCAAACTGCACTACTGAGAGCAATGCCATCCTCACTTTAGTGTCAGCTTCTTCTCCCACTCACTCATCTTACAGAGAGAACGGAAAAGGCGAAGAGCGATGACACGAACTGAGGAAGAATTGGAGTTGATGCAAACTCCAGGCTTTCCTCCATTGTCTGAAAACGTACACATAGATACCTCTCAGTGGGTAGTATTCTTAAATATAGCTAATTTCTTAACTGATTAATTGATTCTAGAGTTTTCTTATCCTTTAAATGCTGCATAGTAGACTATCACTTGTAATTACTCTTGATTCCTTTTGAATTTGTACTCTCAAAATACAGTATTTCTGAAAAGTAACTGGTCATCATTGCTTTTTAATTGTAAAACATTTTCATATTTTTTTTAGAATTAGTACCATGATTAAAATTTCCTTCTGCATTATTTGCTTCTAGACATCTCTAGATAGATGTGCTTTCAAGATTTGTCTAGGGCCTGGGATTGCAGCTTAGTAGTGAAGTGTTTGTATGCCATGCTTTAGGTCCTGGGTTTGTTTCTAGCATCATGGAGAAAATATTGTCCACTGATACTCACTGTATTAAATATTTTTATATTGATAGATCTTCTATGAATATATTGTATATATGGAACATTGTATTTATTATTTATTAGGCCACTAAATAGTTACTAGGTCTTAGAGTGTTTGGTCTTTACATACAAGTATAAATAAATGTGTGTCGTTTCCCTCCCCCCCAACCTCCGGCTTATTTCCAGAGCGTATTTCCCCATGTCAGTCTTCTATAACACTATTTATATGTACATTGCATATTTATATCTACTGTTTTGCTGAACAGCTTACTGTGAAGCACCTGTTATGTGTTAGGACTTGGTGCTAGGTACACAGGACCTGCACAGAGTGTTCTTTAGTCGTTCACTGAGGTATAGTGCTGGTTGAAATGATGTCTAAAGCTGAGGGTTACTTCCCAGGCCTCTGCTGTTTGATGCAGCAGCATCCTGGTAAGACACTGGAGTTAAAGCTGCGGAAGTGAGGTTCCTCAAGTAATTACAGTGAAAAACCTTGCAAGCAGAGTCCCATACAGCATATGCTCCTGTCTGTGTACTTAAAAATGTTTCCATCTGCTGTACACTTACGTATTCCTGGACCACTTCTAGAAAGATAAACAGGAACCAGAAAGCTCGGGTTGCTTCCCAGGACAACAACTGGGCAAGGAGAATGGCTTTACCATTTTGTACTTTAAAAACCAACTAGTGTGTGTTACTGTGTGTGTTACTTACTGCTATTAGTGTCTCACAATTGCTTAGTTTGTTTCTAGATTAGAAATGACTGCAGCCACATGACACACACTTGTACCCCAGGGTCGACTTTTAATACGTAAGAACTGATAATATTTTAGTTTGAGGCTCACAGGGTTTTTGTTTGTTTTTAGTATGTTTAATTTGTTCACTTTATTTTATGTATGAGTGTTTACAAACATGTGTATGCACTGTATGTGTGTTTGGTGCCCACAGAGATAAGAAGAGGGTATCAGATCCCCCTAGTACTGGAGTTACAGGAGGTTGTAGACCAACCTGTGTGCTGGGAATTGAACCCAGTTCTCTGCAACAGCAAGTGCTCTTAACTACAGAACATTTCAAGGTTTGACCCAGAGCTCACAGCAATAAAGGATGAACTCAATGCATCTGGAAGTCTTAAGACATTTAATAAAAAACTTAATTTTCTCTAAGAAGAGGACATTATTACCAGAAAAATTTAAATGCCAGAAAAATTGAGCAACCACTCCCCAGCTAAGATCTCAGTGATAACATTGTGGTGCTTCCCTTTCTTGAAAGAGGGGGAGAGGAAGGGCAGGGAAGAAGGGGGAGACTGAGACTCTCCTGGGTAGTTTATATACCACCTGAAATTTAAGAACAGAGGTGCTGCTGATTGCACCCCGGATCTCAGTGCTGAGAAGATAGATGATAGGAAGGTAGGTAGACAGACAGACAGACAGACAGATAGATAGATGATAGATAGACAGACAGACACCCTTCAAGAGGCACACAACATGTAAGTAACAGGGCAGCTTATGGCGCAGTGGTGGTGAGATCTGCCTTCTGTATCTGTATCTAATCCCTCCAAATGATGAGTCTGCCTTGGCTAGGACGCTCCTCGGGCTCTGAGCTTCTTAAGCAAGTGCTCAACCACTAAGCCAAACCTAAAACCACAATTCTGACATGGTTGCAGCTCCTGTCACATCTCCTGTTTTAGGTGGCCTCTTTATCACAAAACCACTTTTTTTTTTTTTTTTTTTTTTTTTGGTTTTTTGAGACAGGGTTTCTCTGTATAGCCCTAGCTGTCCTGGAACTCACTTTGTAGACCAGGCTGGCNGACTCTGCCTCCAAAGACATGTCCCAACATGACCAGCTCTACCTAGGGTTTTTTTGTTTTTTGTTTTTTGTTTTGTTTTGTTTTGTTTTGTTTTTTGAGACAGGGTTTCTCTGTATAGCCCTAGCTGTCCTGGAACTCACTTTGTAGACCAGGCTGGCCTCGAACTCAGAAATCTGCCTGCCTCTGCCTTGGCCTTCCAAGTGCTGGGATTAAAGGCGTGCACCACCATGCCCGGCTCACAAAACCACTTTTAATGACAATCATTATAAGATCTTCACATGAAAGGGTCTTCTCATATACTTCTGTTATATTTATTCCTTGTCTACAGCTTGTTCTCCGAAAATGGTGTGAATTAATTCCTGGGGCTGAATTCCGATGTTTTGTCAAAGAAAATAAGCTTATTGGTGAGTTCTTCTTGTCCTTGAAGGTAATCTTTAATGTGTATGTGTATCCAGAAAGTGAGCCCAGACCCTGGTACATGCTAGGTAAGTGCTCTGTTATAACCCTTTCCCCAAAGTAGCCTTTAAAAGAGGATTGCTGGCAGGGTGATGCAGCTGGTAAAGACCACCTAGCCCGATAACCTGAGGCAGTCCCGGAGCCTGCGAGGTAGGAGAGAGCTAACTCCCATTCTTTGACCACCATGTGCACTTGCTTAATCAAAGGTGTGTGCCCCTCACACACTCATGTGTACCTGGGCATATTAAACAAGCAAACGGTAAACTTTATTTTTAAAAGAAAAAGATAACTGTGTTGTAAATTTTAGAATTTCACTTTTATAGTTGAGTTATATTTCATTGTGTGAATACATTAATTTTACCATTATTTTGATCATATATGTATCAGAATGTCACACTAATTCATAAATACATACAATCATGTTTCATTGGAAAATAAAATAGCCAAAGGAGAAAAAACAAGCTTTTGATGGAAATAATTTCAATAATTAGGACAGGGGTTTGATATTGAGTCTGGAGTTCTGTGTTACTAAAGGTCCTGAGCCCATGTTAGTTTCTACACAGGAAGGTGGCGCTGTGGACAGCTTTTACCATTCTCAACCAGTGTAATGGACCTACTTCTTGTTAGAAAGTTTTGTTTTACTCCCAGTAAAGTGCTTATTGTAAAATAAACATCATAAGAAGCTAAATTTTAACAATCTTCCCTTTTTTAAAGATTTCTTTTATTTACTTGTGTATATGTGTGTGTGTCTGTGTTGGGGTATATGCAGATGTCCATGGAGGCTGGAAGTGTTGCATTTGCCTAGTGTTGAAGCTATAGGGAGTCATAAGATGTCTTTTTTTTTTTTTTTTTTTTTTGTTTTGTTTTGTTTTTTCGAGACAGGGTTTCTCTGATAGCCTTGGCTGTCCTGGAACTCACTCTGTAGACCAGGCTGGCCTCGAACTCAGAAATCCGCCTGCCTCTGCCTCCCAAGTGCTGGGATTAAAGGCGTGCGCCACCACGCCCGGCATAAGATGTCTTAATGTGGGTGCTGGAAACCAGGCTCAGGTCTCCTGTGAGACAGTATATACTCTTAGCTGAGCCATCTCTCCAGGCCCCTACAATCTTTCTGTTATTAGGGCGTTGTTTATTACATGAGCAAAAGAAAATATATGAAACAAGTGTATTTCTTGTCTTCTTACCTCTGAAGTTATTATATTGTTAGCTATCCCTTACTTAGGCTAAGGACTGAAGTAAGTTGTTCTTTTAAAATGTTTGCCAGTGTCTGTTTTCTGTAAAGTTGTGGACCAAGGAACATTAAGCTTAGCATCAGCTCACCAGTTATCATGGAATGAATGGAATGTTGGCATTTATTCTTATAACTAAGATAAATGTAGGTACTCCATATTACATACTCCATAGTTTAAGTTTGCTAAAGAGGGAGACTTGGGTGTGTGACTAAGAACTCAGAAACTTTTTCTTACAACAGTTTGAAAGATCAGGCTCTGAAGGTCGATCACCTTCCCTAAGACAAGAAACACAGGCTGCTTTTGTGAAGTACAGTGTGACCACGGCTGGCAGGTGTGTGTGAGGGCTCTTTACATGTTCCCACCCCACCACCACCTAGAGGAGGATAGCGATTTGAAGAGCCTAGCTTTAAACATGAAAGCAGCAGGTGCATGCACACACATGTTTAGAATGTCTACTTGGAGGTTTTACTAAGCAAGTCTTTTTGTGACTGAACCCTTTCCACCCTGCTAAATAAAATAACTACTTCCAAAATTAAGTGTGTGACAGTCTGGAGCCTAAGGTGCATCTGTCCATAGACCATTTGGTTGAGCTGCTGTGTTCACCTGTATGGTCTTCTGGCCAGCTTCAATAGCCTTGATCACTACAGTAAATTATGTTAATTGGTGTTTTATGGGTATTGTATAGTAACAGCTACTGAATGTTTTCTTGTCAGGTATATCTCAGAGGGACTACACACAATACTATGATCATATTTCTAAGCAAAAAGAAGACATTTGCAGATGCATTCAAGACTTTTTCAAGGAACACCTACAGTATAAATTCTTAGATGAAGACTGTGAGTATCCCCTATCGGTGCAGTGGCCGCTGAGCCTCCGCCTCTGTGGTCTGTCCTCAGTACTCAGCTCAAAGTTCTGCACCCAATGCTTATTATGTTACCATTGGTATCACTGATGACTAGTGTTCATTTCACCCCATTTAATTAGATAATATTATTCAATACCAGGGCACTTCTCTCCATGCTTGGAGAAGTTGGTGCGTTTTACCAGATCCGTCCATGGAGAGTGGAGTGCTTCTTCTTTTCAGCTTCTGTTGTTATCTGAGGCAGTAGCGGCTGCAGAACAAACAGCTGGGGGTTGTTTTGAGGAACTGAAAGTTTGTGGTATGTAAGAGAGTTTTCAAATAGCATAGAGTTAAACCTATGATGTATGCCTTTTCTGCTTGCCAAGACTGGGTTCCATAGCATATTTAATTAAAAAAGAAGATGAATCGTGCTGTCTCATAATTACACTCTGTGCTTTCTTACGAGACTCATTTCCCACCTCAGGTATGTGATGGGAGTGCCTTTCTGATAGTTGTCTTGGTGACAGCTTCCTCTGCCCACGCAAGCAACTGGTTCAGCCTAGGTCGCTGTTTGGTTTGTGTTTTTAAGCATGAAGAATCATTACGGTTAGACTTTATTTCATCAATGAGTCCGCTCATTGTTGTGTTGGACAGATTCCTACATTGTAGTCCAACGGGCCTTGATCCCACTTGGTTCAAGCTGGCCTTGACCCTGCAGCCGTCCTCCTGCCTTAGTTTCCCCAGTGCTAAGGAGTGTGGGCCACCATAAGTATTCATGGCTAATTATATTCTGCTGTGTTTAATAATAAAGTATACCTGAATTTTCAAAAAGAGATTTAGATTATGGAAGCATTCGCTTATTAGTAACTGAGTTTTCTCTTTACAGTTGTGTTCGATATACACAGGGACAGTAGGGTAAGTACTGTAGTTAACTTGCTTTAAAGCCGGGAATGGTGAGCACAGTACACAGCTATTAAATTTACGAAGGTCTATTGCCAGAAAATGTGTTCTCAAGATGAAGTCTGTGAAATTCACAATGTAAGATTATTCCTTACAGTAGCATACCCAACATGAATAAATTCAGTGTGCTTGATTTTGTGAATTTAGCTCCGGCTAGCCTGGAATTTGTTTTTTGTTTGTTTGTTTTGGTTTTGGTTTGTTTTTTTATGGTTTTTAACACAGGGTTTTTCTGTGTAGCCCTGTCTGTCCTGAAACAGTCCACGCTGTCCTCAAACTTAGAGATCCTCCTGCCTCTGCTTCCTGAGTGCTGGGATTGAAGGTATGCATCCAAATGGAATTTGTTATATAAAGGTTGGATTTGAACTCATGACCCTCTTGCTTTTGCCTGCTGTGTGATGGGATTACAGGGTATTCCCTAAGTATAGGACCAGCAATAGAACAAGTGAATAAGTGGCCACTTACATCCTTCTTCACACTTTTGGGAGGTCTAGACCTGCTGAAAATAATTCATTGTATACACTTAATAGAAATTTGACATTTGGGTCTTACATTTTCTCAAGTCAACTAAAAGACTCTTTGTGTGACTTGCTTAAGCAAAGATGTAAATTTGTTTACATTTATTTTTATTTTCTTTCCTAAAATAAATTTATCATTTAAACTTTTTGAGTGTGTTTATATTCATATTCATGTGGGAAGCGTGCACATGAGTATGTGGGCTGTGCACATAGCCAAAGGACAACCCCAGGTGTCATCCTCAGAAATGCTGCCTGTACCCCTGAAGCAGCAACTAGTGTTGGCCTGGAGCTCATCAGTTAAATAAAGCAGGCTGGTCAGTGGGCCTCAGGAGTCATCCTGACTCCACCTTCCCAGTGCTGGGTACAAATGGTTAACAACCATACCTAACATTTCTTCTGTGGTTTGTAGGGATCAAACTTGGGTCCCCAGGAAGATGAGTTAGCTCCCTAGCCCCAGATTAACTTTTTTTTTTTTTTTTTTTTTTTGGTTTTTCCGATACAGGGTTTTTCTGTGTAGCCCTGGCTGTCCTGGAACTCACTCTGTAGACCAGGCTGGCCTCAAACTCAGAAATCCGCCTGCCTCTGCCTCCCAAGTGCTAGGATTAAAAGTGTGCGCCACCACACCCGGCCTCCAAATTAACATTTTTAACTTAAATTTATTTGTTATCTAATACATAAAAACATGAAATGGATATGAATTTAGTGTTTCAGTGCATGTCTACATCGTGTACTGTTTAGTTCTGGAATTCCTTACATAAGTGAACTAATCCAGGCAAAGGGCAAGTACCACACGATTTCATTCATATGAGAAACCAAAGGAGTTCCTACTCAAATATTTGTCATTCCCTTATGGTAAGAACATTCAAAATTCTCCCATGTCACTGACCTGAGCTCACTGAACTGATAGCACGTCATCATTGTCTAACAAGCATTCCCAGCCTCCAGGGTAGGTATAAATGTGACCAGAGATGTTGGAGGTGATGGTATCCTGTCCCAGTAGTAAAATGTTGGTGGCACCAATGGTCTCGCCTCTGTGCAGTAGCATATCAGAACATCTTATTCTTCTTTATTAACTATTGATCATCTTCTGCCACGTCGCTCCCCACACCAGCCTCTGGTAGCCATCTTTCTACTTGGCCTGTGGAAGATCCCTGGTTGAGTTCACATGTGAATGAGATCATGTGGTATTTGCCCTTTGCCTGGAATAGTTCACTTCCATAAGGCTTCCCAGATCATCCACATTGCCTCAGAGTACTAGGCAGCTATGCTCAACAGTTCTGTTGTGTTTGGACCACATTTTCTCTATCTATTCATCAGCCGATTGACTGTCAGGCTGTCTGCACTTCCAGGTTGTTGTGAGTAGTGTTGAATTAAGATTGAGGGACGTCTGTTCTTTCAGGTATTCACATCTTTGGATGTATGCCTGAGAACTGGGATGCTGGGTCATCTGGTGTGTCTGTGTTTAATCTCTTTATTTATTTACATTGATCATGTGAGAACATGGACTTGAGTGTGCTTCTGTCTCTCCACCATGTGGGTTCCTGGGATCAAGCCTAGGACCTCAGGTTAGTCAGCAAGTGCCTTCAAAGGCTGAACCTCCCTAGGAGCCTCTTTATCTTTATAGGACACTTGCCTGTTCTTCCTCGGCTGGACTAGCTCACCTTCCTCCCCACAGTCCCTGAGGACTCCCATTCCCCATATTCTTGCCAGTGCTTGTCATCCTTGTACTTCTGGCTGATGAGAGGCAGGATCTCACTGTAGCTTCTCTGAAGACACATGTGAGCAATGCACACAATCACAAACACAAATAAAAAGATAGAGAAACAGAGGTAGAGACAAGGAACGTTGCTCAGGAAAGTTTCAGCTGGATGGAAAAAAACCTCAGAAGATTGGGAAGTAGGGGTGAGTTCATCCACAGACATCTGATCCCGCAGGCAGGAATTGCTTCTCTGCTTCTTACTAAAGACACTGGCCGATCACTCACACAGCCCACTAGCTGCTGTACTGCCCTCGGAAGCATCAAACAAGATAACCTTGGACGGTGGAGGAATTTATCTTGATGTGGAAGTGGCAGACACTGTGTTTGTGAGGTATGGCCTGTGGCAGGCAGCATCTAGGCAGTTAGAACAGGGTACAACCAGCCGTTTGTCTAGAACCCACTCCTTTCCCTGAAGGCTTTTATTATCATTTAATTCTGTATCACAGCCTGTATAATGCTGTGGGGTAAGTGTTATCTGCCTACATTGTACAGATACTAAACTAGTTATTTCATATTGGCAGTTGAAAATGTTGGAACCTGCCAAGCTGCCGCCTGTCCCTGGCAAATGTCCTGATCACTGACTCAGTGGGGCTGACAGGTAGAGGCAGCCGTTTAGCCTGTAAAAGAGTTGCAGAATTAAAGTGAAGTTGGACAAGTGTATAAGTAATGGTAGCTGACTGAGATCCTGCAGATCTGAAGCGAGTTACATTTTTAAAAGTGAGAAGCACGCCAGTCTAAACATCCTGACAGTTTCTGTTCAGAGATTTAGACCATATTGTAAAGCTCATTTGCATTTACTCAATGGTACGTGGATCAGAGTTTGTTAGACACTTCCTTGAATATATTATTTTGTGGCTCTTCTTATAGAAAACTAACTCGCGTCTGTAAGTAGTTTGGTTCGTGACATATAACTGAAATGTTTGTACCTAGTGACACTTTGATGTGTCTGTGTTTATTGTGGTTGGGCAACTTGATTCAGGGCTGTAGAGTCTTAACTGTTCTATGCCCGTCAGGTCAGTGGCCCACCCATTCTGTGAGTCTAGGATGGGCACTGGGTAAGGTTTCAGAAGCCCCCTCAGGGATGATGATGTACAGCTAGAATTTAAAATCCTTATTTACATTGTGTGTGTGTGTATGTGTGTGTGTATGAGAGAGAGAGAGAGAGAGAGAGAGAGAGAGGCAGACAGACAGACAGACAGAGACAGAGACACACACAGAGAGACAGGTGGGGGGTGGGGGGTTTACTACGTAGCTCTAGAACTCACTGTGTAGAGCAAGTTGTCCTGGAACTCACAGAGATCCATCTGCCTCTTATTTTAGTCTTAGAAAATCGATTTTGTTCCTTTCTAGTCTTCTCACTGTGACTTGTGTTGTTGTTAACTTGTTTTATTGCTTTCTGGACAGAACGTTGTTTAATTTTGAGTCTTGCTATTGTAAGCTTGGCTTTGTAACTTGATCATGCCAGAGGAAGTCCAGCGTGTGCTGTGTTCTGCAGACTCATGGATCTAGACCAGGCTTGTTGCTGAAATACGTAGCTTTGGAAGGAAGGAAACGTGCATCCCTTTCAGATCAAACACATTTTCGGGGAAGGGATAGAAATACAGATGAGCAATACTGGCAGGGGTTCTTTGTGCTATTTGTTTATTTTTTATATGTAGACTTTATCACATGGAAAAAAATCTTTCCCCCAAAAAATTTTTTTTTGGCTACTTGATTTATTAGTTATTGAACAACCGTGTATGTTAAAATCTTTTTATTTCTAATTGTGTTGGTTTTTTTAGTAATATATTTTGAAGTTGTGTTTTTAGATAGCACTAATTCTATTTTGATGATACATGATATAAATAAAAGGAGGAAATGTGGGTTTTGGCTCACTGTTTCCGAGGTTTCTGGCCATGGCCACTAGGCCCCACCACTGTGAGCCTTTGGGGTGTGAGACATCAGAGAAGGGGGCCGGGGAGCAGAGCTGCGCTGATGGGCTTCTGTCTGCTTTTTCCCCTTGAGGGCCCTGTTTGGAGAGTGTGTGCTGCCTGTATTCAGGAGCTGCCTTTGGGAGCCGTCCTCTGAGGACACACCTCAGCAGTATACTCTGAAGTGTGTCTTACCAGTCTCCTGGGCATCTCACTCCAATCAAGTTGACAATGGAGATTAACCATAACAGATCATTTCAATAAAAATCTTATCATTAATTAGGAACGTTTTCTATTCCTAATACTAATTGGGCTTCATGTGTTTTTCATTATATATTTTATCTATTAGTGGTGCTGCAGGCTTGGGTTTGTTTTGAGAATTATTCATTGTTTCTAATGCTTTCATGTTTAGCTGTCTTATATACAGATTGTTGCTGGGACATTTTGATCTCTTGCTGTGTGATTTCTCTTTGATCTCCTTGGTATTTGTTCACGTACCTGTTGCAATGTGGATACAATTTTGTCTCCTTCTAGACATCCTACTAATAGCTCCCTAAACAAGTCTGGCTTTATGCCAGGTTGACCAATGTCTAGTATTATTTAGTATTATTTCACATAGTCTAATATAGAAGTGGGTACCAGATTGATGTGTGCAAATAACTCAAGTGGCAAAAGAAACCGGTAGGATTTCTCTTGGGGATTATGTAAAATAGAAACCTTACTCATGTGACACATGGTGAAAACTTGATAAGACTCCATGCCATTGGTTGGATATTTCTGAAGCAAGCCCTATTAAGGCATCTCCTCTAAAATTGTGTTTTAACCTAGATTAAAATGCTGTCTTTCAGCATTCTCCTTTGGCATGTCCAAATTTGTACACACACACACACACACACACACACACACACACACGGGTTGGGGGGCGGGGGTGGAGCATGAGAGAACATAAACCAGAAGAACAAAGGTAAAAATGTCAAGGAGCCATGTCTGCTGTATGTCCTAAATGGCTCGGCTCTGCAATCAGATGCACTGGCTCTGATTTCCTGGGATTGCAGACATTCTAAGTTCTATCCTGACCACTGAGCAGGGAGGCGTTTCCACTCAGCTCACTTGAACAGGTTGGCGCATTCTTCCCTTCATATGCTTTCAAGTTCTGTCATACACACTGAGTGCATGCTACATGGATGACGTGTAAGGGAAAATAGAGGAAAATGCCTTTTGTTCTGTTTTGTTTTGTTTTTCGAGACAGGGTTTCTCTGTGCAGCCCTGGCTGTCCTGGAACTCACTCTGTAGACCAGGCTGGCCTTGAACTCACAGAGATCTACCTGCCTTTGCCTCCTGAGAGGAAAATGCCTTTTAAATAAGAGAGCATAGGTTGTGTTTGCTTTTATTTTATACTTAGCTGGGTTTGATTGGTTGGTTTTTGTTTGTTTTCTTCTGTCTATACTAGGGGAAGGTGTGGCTCATTGACTTTAATCCATTTGGAGAGGTCACAGACTCACTGTTGTTTACTTGGGAAGAGCTAACGTCTGAGAACAACCTGCGCGGTGATGTCACTGAAGGGGATGCTCAGGAGCAGGTGAGACCAACCATTTCCGTCTGTTCACCACTCCCTTGACGTGCATACTCAGAACCTGGACCAACGAGGAAAGGGTCAAGTAGACACAGCTTCGCTAGCCCTTCCTTCCTGTCACAGTGTTTAAAAGAGGTGTCCACGTGGCTCAGGCCCTTTCCTGACTTTTTCTGCTTATTCTACTTTTATTATCTCTGCCTGTCATGCTCACCTGGAAAAACCTTCACCCTTAAAATTCACACAATGGCTTCTCTGGGCCTTGCTCCCTGCGGTGTGTTCACAGAGAGCAGTGGCTACATGTCTGTCTCTTCACAGTGTCACCTCTGCTTTCATGACCACTGTCCTTGGCCAGCTGTCATCTCAGTTGGTCCCAGGCTGGTCCCACTTCTCTCGGCTCCTCTCCTCTTCCAGCTGTTGTTCCTGCCTTCCTCTCAGCAGATCCTCTCAGTTCCTCTAGAAAGCAGAACCTATTCAGCCCAGTTCTGCAGAGCTGATCCTTGTCTGCCCTAAGCCTGAGCTGTCCCTGCTTCTCAGCCTCTTGTCTCTCCGCTCCTGCCTGTTAGGGTTCAGCCAAGTTCATGTAGATCCCATCTGAATTTCTTTTCTTTGAGCACATTTCTTACTCACTGACACTCTTCCTTTCTCCCATCTTCACAGCTAGCCTATCTTTAAGTAAATTTATATTGCCTTTTTTTACCCTTAAACAAAATACTATGTGCTTGTCTGTGGAGCTATAGGCAGCTTCACTGTTGCCAGGAGGGGAAGAGGGGTACTGAGTGGCCACTGTAGTTTCGTCGCCCTCACTCAGGCGAGCAACCTCTAGCCGTGCTCATGCTCAGCCCAGCTGTGGAACAGCTGGGAGAGCTTCTGAGCTGCGGCTCATCCCAGCCGCTCCCCTCAATCCCCTTGACTCTTGCTACCTGCCCTCACTTTGTCAGTCCTCTGGCAGCCAGCTTCTGTCCTACCACTCTGCAGACCCTGCCCCTGGCAAGGACCCTAAGTGACTTTTAACCTCTGCTGAGGGACAGACACACAACCCTTCTCTTAGTGACAGGCCCAACAGGCGCCTTCCTGCTCTGACAGTGTTTCTTCTCTTGAGAGATACACACTTTGTTTCTGCTTTTTTGACGTCTTGGCCTTCTCGAGGAGTGTGCTGTACCTCACCCATCTTCCCATTGCTTTCATCGTTCCTCTGGCCTGGGCCAGCTTTGGCCCTTCCTTTGCACCTCTGAGTCAGAGCAGTGCTTAGCCTAATGTGCTGCTCCTTGACAAACCATTTCCAATACCTGTTGATTCTAGTGCTGCCTCCTACATCAGACTCGGGTGTCCAAAGGAGGGGCTCGCACAGTGCCAAGCCCTTTCATGTTTGTCCTGTCAACCAGTGAAGGGATATTGTCACTGTTGCTGTTTTCTAAAGTTAGCCATTAAATTGAAAGGTGGGAAGAGGCCATAAGTTAAGCAGGAGAGACACAGTTGTTGAACTAAGTGGTTTTACAGGCCTAATCTCTGTGCACGTGGTCTCTCACTTACTGTAAATCTTAGCAGTTGGGCCTCGGCAGCACTTGGTTCTGCTCCTTCCCTAGCACGGGCCCTGCTTGTCCCTGTGGTCCAGGGACAAGCACTTCCCTCTATCTACTCCAGAAAGCTAAGAAGCCCAGCTCTGTGGGAAGCCTGTGCTCTAGCTGTCTCCAAAGACTGCTCTGTGCCTTGCTTGGCTCTCAGCCCAGGTGTCCCTTAGCGAGAACACCCCTCTAAAGACATCCTCCTTGTTCACCATCTTAGCAAATTGCCCAGTTCTTGGTATCCCTAATTCTTCTCACTGTGGGACACAGTCTGGCTCACACGCTTGCTCACTTACTGACCACCTGTCTGTCTCCCAGTCTCACCACTTAGCCCCATTCTCAGAACAAAGTCCAGCATACAGCCCATGACGTGTGTCGGGTGACTGGTTTATCTGTCAAAGTCCAGCATAGAGCCCATGACGTGTGTCGGGTGACTGGTTTATCTGTGTAAGATGTGGCTGCTTTCTAGGACTTCCTGGTCCCGGTGTATTCTAGTTCCTGTCTTGTCTTCCTCTGCTGGACAACAACCATTGTCACCTAGATTTCTGCCACCTGGGAAGTCCAAAGCCAAGGCTTTCTGTCTCTGAAGTCCTTTCTGGCATAAGGCAACATATAAATATCATATGTAAGACTTGACCAAGTATGACCATGACTTGGGTGACTAGTAACCTGTGAACCTGCATGCAGCTCACATAGATGATGATGTTGCAGATGATCCAAGAGGAATATAAAAAGATTATGGAAATCAGAATACTCATTTGCCCTTGCAGAGTTTTTGTGGGAGGGAGCATACTTCCCAACTACCCACCTTTAGAAGATTAGTACAGAGCTCTGGCCTACCTGGCATTGCTTGAGCACAGAGCTGACTAGCAACAGGCTGTGGTTTATTCAGGAGCTTCTCCACATCACAGTGTTGTACACAGGCAGCTCATAGAGACCCACCTAGCTCTCCAGGGAATGCTACTCTGAAAGGCTTTTTATTCATTTCTCGTGAGTGTGTAGAATTGTTTTAAATTCCTGGTGGCTTTTTTTTGTTTTAACTTTAGGGTCTTGTTTTCTTCCTGCTCTGATGCGGATGAGAACAATGGCATTGGAATTGTACTGCTGTCGTTCTTTTAGTTTGGAAAATAGATGTGAAACAATAAAATTACAGACTTTCTGTTTTCTATTTGCAAAGGATTCTCCGGCCTTCCGTTGCACAAACAGTGAAGTCACAGTGCAGCCCAGCCCCTACCTGAGCTATGGGCTGCCCAAGGATTTTGTGGACCTTTCCACCGGGGAGGATGCTCACAAGCTCATCGACTTCCTTAAGCTGGTAGAGTACATGGAAGAGTGGGTGCTGGCCATCCTTTCACTCTGGGGCTCACGTGTGCTTTGGGACACTTCCTTTCCCTCCTCAGCCCCTGGACCTTTAGTTGATGATTATAGACTAAGGAGGCAGTGAAGGAGTTAGGCTCTATACATAAATAGGAACTATGAGCTGAAGGAATACTTAATCATCAGGATGACAGAAGATACTCTTATGACACACAGTCATTTAGAAAAATCTTCATTCTGCTAGCTTTGAAGTATGTATGTTGTCAGGGGCTCGAAGATCTAGTCTTGTCTGCTACCACACAGTAGTTGTGACTGTGGGCTTGTGTAATAAAGAGAAGAAAGTATTCAGACACCTGAGGGTTGTCACCTAGGAGCCAGGTAATCAACCAGCTTACCAAGCTAGTCAAAGTCAAGCTAGTCAAAGGTTGCTTTCCCATAATTTCTGGCCACATCTTTTGTGAAGACCTTTAGAAAGTTTCCCTTTCTGAAGCAGTGGTCAGACAGGATATGCTTCGTCAACAGAATCTTGCTTTCCTTTGACAGAAGAGAAATCAGCAAGAGGACGACTGAGTGCTGCTCAGAGAACAGGCCGAGAGGGAAGCGGCTCTGGCAGAGGCTCGCATAGGACACAGCTGGGGGCAGATGGGTGGGCAGGATGCAAAATCATTGTCTTTTATATTCATGGATATTTACCTGGAAAAAGATGGAGGGCCTTTGGTACTTGTAAAAAAATAGCATAATAAATAGATCTTAAACCTAAGGAAGTGTACTGTGATAGTTTGTATATGCTTGGGCCAGGGAGTGGCCTAGTTGGACTAGGTGTGTCACTGTGGGTGTGGGCTTTAAGACCCTTACCCTAGATGCCTGCAAGCCAGTATTCTGTTAGCAGCCTTCAGATGAAGATGTAGAACTCTCAGCTCCTCCTGCACCATGCCAGCCTGGATGCTGCCATGCTCCCACCTTGATGATAATGGACTGAACCTCTGAACCTGTAAGCCAGCCCCAATTAAATGTTGTCCTTTTGAGAGTTGTCTTAGTTGTGGTGTCTGTTCACAGCAGTAAAACCCTAACTAAGACACATACTGTTCTGAAAATAAAATAACTTTCTATGAAATGCTTGCTCTCTGGTTCATTCTATTTAGATCTACCTATATTTCTTTGTTTCCATTTTTAACCTGCCAGGTAGGTGGTCACATTTATAATTTACAGAAATAGTAGGATATCGTGAGAGGAGGAAGAGAGCTTAAATGAAGTCTGAAGGGAGCAGGTAGCTGATGTCATGTGAAAGGAGAGCAGACATGAGCACTGAAGGAAAGAACGAGAGTGGCTTGGGTGGGAGTAGGGTGGGGGGTGAGGGGGTAGGGGGTGGCCGAGGGCACCAGGGAGGGGATGACTGAGAGCCAAGTGTAATGATAGGTATGAGTGATGCTGCTGTGATGAAACATGGAACTGTGTGCTGACTAAAGGGCTATGGGCTGGTGAGAGAGCCGGGTGACCTGAGTCTGACCCCCAGAAGCCTTGAGGAGAGAACTGACTCCGGGGTGTGGCCCCTGACTTCCTGTGTTCATCCATGTCATGATAACACACAGACACAGCAAACTTTAAAAGGAAATAAAATAGATTATCCTTTACTTTTCAATGTAAAAATAGAATAGGAAACTAATTAGAATGGGAAATACTTTTCTTGAAAAATATACTAGACTCTTGAAGTTGATTGCATCACTTTTTATTAAAAGTTGGTCATTTTGGTAATGCTCTTCTTCCCTAAAGGAGCCCTGATGTGCTTTGGACTCACTGTTTGCCCCGGGTGACTGGAAGGAAAACACATTGGTTCCCTAGGCTGTGCGTCTAGTGTGCTGCCAAAAACTATTGGACTTGTTGCAGGCATGTCTCTGCTTATATAAGAATGCAAAATTAGCCAGGCAGTGGTGTCGCAATCCCAGCACTTGGGAGGCAGAGGCAAGCAGATTTCTGAGTTAAAGGCCAGCCTGGTCTACAGAGTGAGTTCCAGCCAGGGCTACACAGAGACACCCTGTCTCAAAACAAACAAACAAACAAACAAAAAGAATCTAAAAGTAAAACAGATTTCCCTTACAGAGCATGTAAGACATTATATATAAGGACTTAAAGGGCTTTATTCTTCACTGTCACGGTTAAAATCATCACAGACAACTGGTTTGACTCAAAACTTCACTATAAACTTTTATGAAGTGGCTCAATGTTCTAAGGATATTGTTTAGCATAAATTTAGACTACTCATGTTGTTTTTCAAATCTATAAAGTTCAAATATCTCTTCAGACTTTTTCTTCCTGTTTGGTTTTGTGTATATGTGTGGTGTATGTGTATGTTGTTAGGGGCTCTATTTACCCATGTGTATGCACTTGGAGGCAAGAAGAAGCTGTTATCTTAGGGTTCTATTGCTGTGAACAAACATCATGACCATAGCAACTCTTACAAAGGAAAACACTTAATTAGGGCTGCCTTACAGTTCAGAGGTTTAGTCCATTGTCATCATGGCAGGAAACATGGCAGCATGCAAGCAGACACAGTGCTGGAAAAGGAGCCGAGAGTTCTACATCTGAATTAGCAGGCAGCAGGAAGAGAGACTGGTACTGGGCCTGAATAGAGCTTTTGAAATCTCAGTCCACTCCTGAGTGACATTCTTCCTCCAACAAGATCACATCTATTTCAACAAGGTCACACCTCCTCCAACAAGGCCACACCGCCTAATCCCTCTCAAGTAGTGCCATTCTCTATGGGCTTACTGGGGACATTTTCATTCAAACCATAATAGGTGTCAAATTCTTCCTCTATCATCCCTCCATTTATTGATTGATTGGTTTATTGATTGCTTGATTGGACAGGATCCTCTCACTGAAACTCATCACTCTCCTAACTCTGATAGTGGCTTTAAGACATCTGTAAAGGTCCCAACATAGCTTGGATAACTGGTGTGGTTTGAATGGATATGGTCCTCATCGTGCATATATTTGACTGCTTGGTCCCCAGTTGATGAAGTGTTTGAGAAGGATCAGAAGGATTTGGAGGTGTGGCCCTGTTGGGGAAAGTGTGTCACTGTGAGTGGACTTTGGGGTCTCAAAAGCCCACCCCAGGTCCAGTGTCTCTCTGCCTGATGCCTGTGGATCAGGATATAAAATTCTCAGCTGCTTCTTCAGCGCCACACTTCCCTACCTGGTGCTGTGCTCTACACCATGATCATGGACTAACCCTCTAAAACTGTAAGCAAGTCCACAACACTCTTTTATAGACGTTTCCTTGGTCATGGCGTCTCTTCACAGCAACTAGGGATGGTAGGCACCCAGTACATACAACAAACAGAGGGATCTCCTTGCAGAGGGGGCTTCTAGTGTCAGACTACAACAGATCTTCCTTTACGAATAGAGTGTTTTATATATAAGGTAACAAGTTAATTTCGTTTTTTTAAGGAGCATGTCACTGGGTGAAGAAGGGTTTTGCTGTGCAGTGTTGGGGTTGGGATCCTAGGATTGGCCTTTTCCAAGTAAGCACTCTGCCCCAGAGCTGTGCCCTCAGCTAAGACAGAATTTCCATAACCCCAATGGCCTTAAACTCAGTCTTTGCCCATTTTACACCCTAGTGCTGGGATTGCAGGCATTGTGCCCTTACACTGTGGCTCCACGGTACTTTATACAAGAACAGGTTTTTCTCACGTTTCAGTAGAAGGTTCATCGACTCTACTACTGAGCACAGAGGAAACCTGCCTTAGTGCTTTGTCTAGTGCATTGCCTGTTGACCTGCTAGCCAACACCACAAGGCACTGCTAGCCAACACCACAATGCCTTTCTCTCCTCAGACTAGGTTCCAAAGTCTCAAGTCTAGATGCCAGCTTCAAAAAGTCTTAGTCTATGGATGTCTGATGATGACCTTGGTCATCCACGGTCACAATTCCAGTCATGTTCTACTGCCCAAGGCCCTTCAGCAGCTTCCTGTTTGTCCACTCTTGTTCATCCTCTCACCATGCATGCACCTCTGCCCCTGCCCCTGCCCCTGCCCTTGTCCCTGCCCCCTCCCCCTACCTTCCCTTCCCTGCCCAAGCTTCTAGTGTTTAGAAGCCAGGCTGGTGCAAGGTCTGGTTCAAGTGTTGTGCCCCTCATGGAATGACCTCTATTGAGGTTTCTCATAGCATTCTCTCACTACTCTACCTTATATGCATCAATGCTGTTGAGCATTACAGGACTAAGAAAGGTTAAGCATGGTTTCTCTTGTTTCTCCACAGTTCTTGGTATGGTGTACTCAGTCAGATGGAACATGTAAACATCTCTCAAAGTAAAAAAACAAAACAAAAACAAACAAAAAATTAAGTAAATGCTCCTCCATAGCCCACAGATATTCTCTACAGCCTGAGTTATCAATGCGACCACTGTTGGGCATGGTGGTGCATGCCTTTAGTCTCAGTGCTCTGGAGATGGAGGCAAGCAGATCTCTGAGTTCAAGGCCAGCCTGGTCTTCAAAACAAGTACCAGGATATTCAGGACTACAATAGAGAAACCCTGTCATGAAAAAGAGAAAAGGAATGAGAAAATAAAGAACCTGCTGACCAGTGAGCACCCCAACCCTCCACTCTGTGTTAGTCTTTTCACTCACGCCATGGGGTCACCACTCTGAACGGTTACTGAAGAGCTCCTGTCATTTTTTTTTTAACTTTTTATTGACTCCGTTCATTTCACATCATGTACCCTAATCCCACTCATCACCCAGACCCTCCATATCCAGCCCCCACCCTTGCAATCTCCTCTCAAAAAAAAAAAAATTAAAACAAACATCTCTCCATGGAAGCTGCAGTGTATCACAGGGTATCACAAAGTATCACAGGGTATCACAATGTATCACAATGCATCACAGGGCATCACAATGCATCACAGGGCATCACAATGTATCACAGGGCATCACAATGTATCACAGGGCATCACAATGTATCACAGGGCATCACAATGTATCACGGGGCATCACAATGAATCACAATGTATCACGGGGCATCACAATGTATCACAGGGCTTCACAATGCATCACAGGGCATCACAATGTATCACAGGGCATCACAATGTATCACGGGGCATCACAATGTATCACAGGGTATCACAATGTATCACAGGGTATCACAATGTATCACAATGTATCAGGGCATCACAATGTATCACAATGTATCAGGGCATCACAATGTATCACAGGGCATCACAATGTATCACGGGGTATCACAGGGTATCACAATGTATTACAGGGTGTCACAATGTATCACAGGGCTTCACAATGTATCACAGAGTATCACAATGTATCACAGGGCATCACAATGTATCACAGGGCATCACAATGTATCACAGGGTGTCACAGTGTATCACGGGGCATCATAATGTATCACAGGGTATCACAATGTATCACAGGGCATCACAATGTATCACAGGGTATCACAATGTATACTCTTTTGCCCAAACAGCTTTACTTGCAAATGTTCCTTGCAAAGAGGCATTGGTTTGGTTCCAGGCTTCTGGCTTCTGCTACACCATCAATACTGGATCCTCACAGGGACTCCTCTTGTGTATCCTGTTGTTGCCTTGTATCATGAAGACCCTAAAGCTTTGGTTCTGCAGGACTGGCCCCATCATGAGATCCAGCAGCTCATAGATGGGGTAGATATTGAGGTGAGCCAATTCAAAGCCCTGGGTCCGGGCCTGAGTGGTACCTGAGTGCCAGCATTTCTGGGGTCCAAGCCACCAGGGCCAGTTCTCCCGTATCACCCTGGGGAGGGACAGGGCACTATGAGTACACTGGGCAGTAATTTCTTCTATGGCAGAATGTCAGCATTTCCTAGGACTGTCTAACTTTCTTCTTTTCAGGCATACCTCCTTCCCCTGCACAACCACCCCACCTCCCATATTAACAGCAGTATTTCAATATGAGACACAGAGTTAGTGGTGACCACTGACTGGTCACACATTTAAAACTCACAGATATATGGAATGCCTTTCTTACATTTAAAAATGCAAAATAGTGAGAACTCTCTGGAAGGAGTTCTGATTTGGTTGTTTGCCTTTAAGATAGAATTTGGAATTTATTGTGTTATGTATTACTCTCATACTCTTACGGTTACAAAATAGACTCAGAAGCCAGATGGTTTTCTTGCCATCTGAGAACATGGTCCTGGCCCAAGGTACTTGATTTCTGTCTCTTCATCTATAACATAGCCTTGACAGTAGCACCGCCTTAGGAGTTGTCAGAATCCAGTGTGGGACAATGACATCGTCATAGATGACCAGTGAGCATCTTATGGAGCTCTGTCATTATAGTGGTAACTCAGTGGTTACTGACCTCTAACAATAAATCTAATGTGACATTCAATAATATTTTCAGCTTCTCAATTCTGTGTTTGGGCATGGGGGCAGCAATGTACGGAGATTCCTCTATGTCCACCTTACCCATCCTACCCCATCACTGCCTTCCCCCTGAATAGTATTGCCTGTAATGGAAACACGACTCCCCCAGCTCAGCCTGTGCCTCTCCACAGCCACTGAGCCTACCTCGGCCATGAGGATGGGGATGGGAGTAAGCCCTGCGTTCAAACATCAGGAATGCTTAAAATACAGTTATATTGAAGGGATCAGTTTGGAACGACTTGGGAGATCAAGAAGTGACACAATGCTTTCCAGAAGTTCTACCATAAGGAAATGTAGACAGAAGAACTGGTAATGCTGAGTGAGCTCAGACCCAGGGAATCTTAGAGATTGGCAGGAGTCAAGCCACTCCCTGCCCATTTCTGTCCCTGCTCTTGAACACTTAACCACAACACCCCACTGAGAGGACCATAGGCTGTCTGTCACATACTACAACACATGGAGTCCTTCCCCCTGCAAACAGAGCATCACTAACATCTCACACAGCCAATAGGAAACACCTGCCCCTGAGTCCCACCCCACTCTTCAATGTTTATATAGTCCCTGTCCACATGGAATAAAGCACACAAATTATTTCAGTGAGGAGATCGTCTGAGAGTGGCTGTCTTTACTGAACTGTAACACTTAGCGAAGAATTCTCTCTCCCAAAGCATTCATCTCTGGACTTTAGACCCACCTGGCTGGCGAGGCTCACACTGCTATGCTGTGGCAACAGTTGCTTCTGCTTCTGCTTCTGCTACTGACAAAAGACCCTAGACCCTGGCTACCTGCCTCTTGCGGGCCTCCCAAACCACCTCCCTTTGTAGCACTCCCAGCATTCCAGGCCAGATGAGAACCCTGTGGAAACTATTCACCCTGGCTCTGCTTTGCCCTCCAGGAAGACAGCAGACAACAAGGAGAGTCAAATGCTTTATGTATATCAGCTAAATTCTAATGCTATAGTCAAGTGAACTTAGCAGTAGAGTTCCCCGTTTTGCATCTGGAGAGCAGATAATTTAGCTCCAGAATTTAGGTTCAAATTCAAGTTCAAGTTCAAGTCCACTCAAGTTCAAGGCCCACACTTCATATTATCACCTTAGGAACCACAGAAGAGGGGTGGCAAGATGGCTCAGCAGGTAAGAGCACTGACTGTTCTTTGGAAGGTCCTGAGTTCGAAAGTTCCAGCAACCACATAGTGGCTCACAACCACCAGTAATGAGATCTGACGCCCTCTTCTGGTGCATCTAAAGTCAGCTATAGTGAACTTATGTATAATAATAAATCTTTGGGCCAGAGCGAGCAGGGCAGACCGGAACAAGCCGAGGTCCTAAAAAAAAAAAAAAAAAAAAAACCAACAACTTCAATTCCCAACAACCAGCAGAAGGCTCACAACAATCTGTACAGCTACAGTGTACTCACATAAATAAATAAATCTTAAAACAAAAACAAAAACAAGGAACCACAGAAGAGGACCCCAAAGCCTGCAGACTTTGCACAAGCACATTCAACTGATTTGTGAACACTTTCCTTTCTCCAAACAAGTAATTATTTCTGATTTTTTCCTTTTAACTATTTCTCTTTTTTTGCAGCTTTTTAAAAAATTTTATTTATTTATTGTTATTTTCTTTATTTACATTTCAAATGCTATCCCTAAAGTTCCCTATACCCCCCCCCCCGCCCCTGCTCCCCTACCCNCCCACTCCCACTACTTGGCCCTGGCCTTCCCCTGTGCTGGGTCATATAAAGTTTATAAGACCAAGGGGTCTCTCTTCCCAATGATGGCCGATTAGGCCATCTTCAGCTACATATGCAGCTAGAGACTCGAGCTCAGGGGCTACTGGTTAGTTCATATTGTTTTTGCACCTACAGGGTTGCAGCCCCCTACAACACCTTGGGTACTTTCTCTAGCTCCTCCACTGGGGGCCCTGTGTTCCATCCAATAGCTGACTGTGAGCATCCACTTCTGTGTTTGCCAGGCTCTGGCATAGCCTCACAAGAGGCCGCTATATCAGGGTCCCTTCAGCAGAATCTTGCTGGCATGTGCATTAGTATCAGGGTTTGGTGGCTGATGATGGGATGGATTCCTGGATGGGGTAGTCTCTGGATAGTCCATCCTTTCATCTTAGCTCTAAATTTTGTCTCTGTACCTATATCCTTTTAACTATTTCTTATTCTTAATTGACATACAAAATGCCTTAGTTACTATTCTATTGCTGGGAAGTGACACCAGGACCAGGGCAACTTATAAAAGAGGTGGTTGTTTTGTTTTGAGACAGGGTTTCTCTGTGCATCCCTGGATGTCCTGGTACTCATTTTATAGACCAGGCTGACCTTGAACTCAGAGATCTGCCTGCCTCTGCCTCCTGAGTGCTGGGATTAAAGGCGTGCATCACCACGCTCAGCTAAAAGTAATAGTTTAAATGGGGGCTTGCTTACAGTTTCAGAAGGTTAGTCCCTGAGCATCATGGCAGGAAACAGACAGGCATGCCGATAGAACAGTAGCTTTCTATCCTGATCCACAGGCATCTGGCAAAGAGAGAGATATGGGACCTCTCATAGGGGTTTGAAACTTCAAAGCCCAACTCCAGTGTCATCCTTTGTCCAACAAGTTCACAGTTAATCTTTCCTAAACCACAACTGAGAACTAAACATTAAAATACACAAACCTATGGAAACCATTCTCATTCAAACATCCATACAAGCTAACATGTTTCTTTGTGGCATTTTCATACCTTTTTGGTTTAGAGGAATTTTCATCTTTGTACACACATGCACATACAAGTCTTTGTACACACATGCACATACAAGTAGACTACGTGGGTTTAAAGACAGAGAACATAAGGGGCAAAGCGGCTGAGGGATGAGGAAAGAATTAGAGGGGAGCCTGGGAGTGGGGTTTTGTTTTGTTTTGTTTTGTTTTGTTTTTTGAGACAGGGTTTCTCTGTGTAGCCCTGGCTGTCCTGGAGCTCACTCTGTAGTCCAGGCTGGCCTCGAACTCAGAAATTCTCCTGCCTCTTCCTCCCAAGTGCTGGGATTAAGAAAGTGTGCCACCACTGCCTGGAGGGAGTGGATTTTTATCAAAACATGTTGAATACATGTATAAAATAAATGATCAAACAATAAAAAGAATTTGATTGTTTAATCTCTCTGTGTGTGCACATATCTGTTTGTGTGAATGTGGACATGCATGCCACAGTACATGCATGGAGTTCAGAGGACAATCTCAGTGTTGGTCCTTGCCTGAGACTTTGTTTGAGGCAGGGTTTTCTTGTTGTTTTCTGCTCTGTTTGGGAGGACTGAAAGCTTCTGCGAACTCTCCTGGCTCTGCTTCTCCTGACTCTGCCCCCCCATTTCCCCATATGAGCACTAAGATTACAAGTGCATGTACCTGCCTCCAGTCTCATGTCGATTCTGAGGATTCGAACTCAGGTCCTCACTCATGCTTGCATGGCAAGCCCTCTCCTCACAGAGCCATCTCTCTGGTCCCATGCTTTATCTTTGTTGGTCCTCCTCCCCATCTCTCTACCTGGCACCCCACACCTGCTGTATCCTCTGCCCCAGAATTCCTCTTTCCACTTTTGTGCACATGTCTTCGATCCCATTTTCTAAAAATATCTTTCTTCCCTTTCGTGATCCCCATTCGAGTTTTGTGTTTCATGTTTTACATGAGCACATATATCAAAATTAGAATCTATGGCTTGTATATGAGAGAAGCAATGAAGTACTTATCTTTCTCAGCCTAGCTATACCAATCACTATTTTCCAGTTCTATCCATTTTCCTGCCAAGTTCATGATTTCACTTTACAGCTGAATAAAATTCCCATGTGTGTGTGTGTGTGTGTGTGTGTGTGTGTGACACCTTGTTGTCATCTATTCATCTGCCGATGAAAATCTAGTTTGCTTTCATTTCCTGGATACTGTGACTAGAGCAATGCTGAACAATGAGCAAGTGTCTCTGAGGAAGGATGAAGAGTTCTTTGGGTACATATCCAGCAGTGGTATAGCTGGGTCATA
Organism: Mus pahari; assembly: GCF_900095145.1. NCBI lineage: Eukaryota > Metazoa > Chordata > Mammalia > Rodentia > Muridae > Mus > Mus pahari. The sequence continues at coordinate 3,223,416 of NC_034605.1, read as the reverse complement.
GAGCAGTTCTGGATTTTTGAGAAATGTTAGTGCGACTGTTTCTATGTTCATGAATTAGATTACCAAAAGCAGAGAGCTGGTTTTCTCCTTCCCCCCTTTTTATTCAGTCTGGCACCCGAGTCCAGGAAGCGATGCCACCCGTTTTCAAGTGTCCATCTCTCCTCAGCTACTTCTTTCATACATTTCCAAAAGGAAGTCTCTTGGCTGATTTCAAATTCAGTCAAGGTGACAATCAAAATTAACCATCACAGGTCTACTGCTCATCAAGTTAACATCTAAGCACATCACTATTGACCACACCCTTCTTCCTTGTTCCTCACAGGCACATGACCCATCCCACGATGAAAAGTGCATTTAGTTCATCTGCCTTGGAGCTCAAGACAAAACTCAATTATGACCCTTGTAAAATAATATTTTTAAGTTATGTACTTTCAACATACAAGGGCCCAGGGTGAAGTTATCCATTCCAGAAGGGGGGGGATGGAAAGAGAGTAAGGAAAGACAGACTCAAAGCAAGACTGAAATGCAACAGGAAAACAGCAAACTCTACAGCTTCATGGCCAGCACCTGAAGCAGTTGGTGGCATCATCTGTCGCAGGAGGCTAAGCATTCCCATTCTTTAAGTTCTGCTGCCTACTGCATACATAGTCTCTCTCTTGCTCCACTTTGTGCCTATATCCGCCCTTAGCAAACATTCAACAGTCCTGGCATCCTCCGATATAATTAAGTCTCTATTACAATGTAGACTTGACCTGCACAGTTTTACACAAAGACCTTGCAGGGAATCCAATTCTGTTGCATATTGCCTGGCCCAGTGGCCTTGGTATAAGCTTGCATTGTCCCATAACTTTTACAGTTTTGCATGCTTGCAAAACCATAGACCTATGCTGCTAGGTTCTACTGCTAACTCAAAATATTGTCTTGTCTCCTTCTATCATGGTTCCAGAGGTCCCTGTGAATGGGGCTGTGTCTGAGGGGACATGTTCTTCCAAGTAATTGCTTCAGTGACATTCTTAGCTCAATATTTTTCCTCTCAAATGAGATCCCATTTATACAATTGGTGAAGTGGGAACTTCTGGTTAGTTTGGAAAGTCTGTTATGTCAAATAATGATTGTCAGGTGAAAGGATACCTTACTAAAGCAGACCCATGAAAGAATGTTTTCCTGAAGCAGACACAGATGAAAGGATGTTTTGATATAGCAGACATGTGAAAGGATACATGAAGAAGGAGTATAAACATGACAACATGCATGTGTTGGTTCTTCTTACATAGCATTGTTAGCTCAGCTTGTTAGAAACTCACCAAAGAACTGCTCATGAGGTTCCTGAGGCAGCTTACTACGCCCATAGCCTCACCTCAGGCCAGTTGGTGAGCATTTTAGTTTCTTCAGGATTGAACTACAGTTGCTGGTTCACATGTGGTGTCTGCCTGCCTAGAGGACAGCCACTGAGTCATAGTTTGTATTTGCTATAGGACTGAACTGCTGCTAAAGAAGATCCATCTTGCCCCCAAAGAACTATTGCTAAATGGATCTACTTCCCCCATATCCTAATAACTTTCATTTCCACCTGTAGTGGGTGGTGGGCAAGAGGAGAGGCATCTGGAAGGCCTTAATAGGAGGCATTCACACTTATTTTGAAACATTTTTATGCTTCTCTCTCTGCCAAGCTGTTCGTTTCCACACTTGTCTGCTTTGTTTTCCTGTAAATCTGAGTAAGAGCAGCAAGCAGTAACCATGCCACTCAGAAGTTACATTGTCTCGGAGTTTCCCATGCCTAACAACTTAGCCCATTGCTTTTGAATCCAGCCTCGCTCACATTCACACTACATGGATAGAACAAAGCCAGATTCTGTGCATTCTGAATCTATCATAAATGGGTGAGGCCAGGCATGGCGGTTTGAATATGCTTGGCTCAGGGAGTGGCACTATTAGGAGGCATGGCCTTGTTAGAGTAGATTTGGCCTTGTTGGAGGAAGTGTGTCATTGTGGGAGGTGGGCTTTGAGACCCTCCTCCTAGATGCCCATGAGACAGTCTCTCCTGGCTGCAGTCATATCAAGATGTAGAACACTCAGCTTCTTCTCCAGCACTGCCTGGATACTGCCAGGCTTCCTGCCATGCTGCTAATGGGCTGAACCTCTGAACCTGTAAGCCAGCCCCAATTAAATGTTGTCCCTAATACAGGGTGCCTATTGCAAAGCTTCAATAAGGCAAAGGACACTGTCAATAAGACAAAAAGGCCACCAACAGATTGGGAAAACATCTTTACCAATCCTAAATCCGATCAAGGGCTAATATCCAATATATACAAAGAACTCAAGAAGTTAGACTCCAGAAAAATCAAATAACCCTATTAAAAAATGGAGTACAGAGCTAAACAAAGAATTCTCAACTGAGGAAAACTGAATGGCTGAGAAGCACCTAAAAAAAATGTTCAACATCCTTAGTCATCAGGGAAATGCAAATCAAAGCAACCATAAGATTCTACCTCACACCAGTCAGAATGGCTAAAGTCAAAAATTCAGGTGACAGCAGATGCTGGCGAGGATGTGGAGAAAGAGGAACACTCCTCCATTGCTGATGGAATTGCAAGCTTGTACAACCACTCTGGAAATCAGTTTGGAGGTTCCTCAGAAACTTGGACATAGTACTACCTGAGGACCCAGCAATATCACTCCTGGGAATATACCTGGAAGATGTTCCTACATGGAATAAGGACACATGCTCCACTATGTTCATAGCAGCCTTATTTATAATAGCCAGAAGCTGGAAAGAACCCAGATGTCCCTCAACAGAGGAATGGATACAGAAAATGTGGTACATTTACACAATGGAGTACTACTCAGCTATTAAAAACAATGAAATTATGAAATTCTTAGGCAAATGAATGGATCTGGAGGATATCATCCTGAGTGAGGTAACCCAATCACAAAAGAACACACATGATATGCACTCATTGATAAGTGGATATTAGCACAGAAGCTTGGAATACCCAAGATACAATTCACAAACCACATGAAACTCAAGAAGGAAGACCAAAGTGTGGATACTTCGTTCCTTCTTGGGGGAACAAAATACTCATGGAAGGAGTTATAGAGACAAAGCATAGAGCAGAGACTGAACGAAGGACCTTCCAGAGACTGCTCCACCTGGGGATTCATCCCATAAACAACCACCAAACCCAGACACTTTTGTGGATGCCAACAAGAGCTTGCTGACAGGAGGAGCCTGATATAGTCTCCTGAGAGGCTCTGCCAGTGCCTCACAAATACAGAGGTGGATGATCCCAGACACCCATTGGACTGAGCACAGATCTTTACCTTACTGTTCATAACAACAACAGGATTACAGTTATGATGTAGCAACAAAGCAATGTTATGGTTGGAGGGGGGGGTCATCAGAACCCAAGGAACTGTATTACAGAGTCGCAGCATCAGGAGGGTTGAGAACCACCGCACTGTCCCTAGGTTCTGCTGGCGTTTCTCTGATCAGGTGCAGTCTCGTCATCAGTTTGATGGGATGGTTTATTAAGCAGGAGTAAGCCAGACCTTAATCTCACTGTGTTGCCTCCAGCTACATCAAGCAGAGCATAGAGCCTCTATGACTTCCCCAGCACATAGCCATCAGCCCCAAATAAGATGAGCAGACAGCAGGAAAAAGTACCAGGGTTACATAGGTGTATGCACGTGCGCTCGCGCGCGCGCACACACACACACACACACACACACACACACACACTGTAAGTGCTGGTTTCCTTGGCTATGCCATGCAGCACTCGACCCTGTAATAAGAAAGCATGTGTGGCAGGCACACTGGGGAAGAGGCATCAGAGATGACAGGCCATAGCTTTAGGGATGTGCTGGAATGACATCATCTCTGGACACTTCTGTGCAGTCACAAAAGGGGATGGATGGCCAGATCCCTGTGGGGATTTTCCCCAAATTGTTCTGCAGACCCACAGTAGTCAGTAGATAGATTGCAGGTCTGCTCTGTTTTCCTTTCTTCCTTTATCAGTCCCTCTGGCTCCCACACCTCTACCCAATCTGCCCTCACAAGAAGTGATCTTGTCCAGCTACAGTGCATCGGCGGAGTCCATTGCTTACGTCTGAAGATGTGGATTGGGTTGTGCCCAGCGGCATGAATTTATTCTTATCTAAGGAGAGCTGGCAGTCAATTCTTTCATGTCTACAAGCTGCTTTGAAGATGAAAAACGGTGCATGCGCCTCAAGCGACATTATCGCTTTCAGAGTGTTTGTTTTCTCCTTGTAAAAAGTATATATCTCTGTCCAATGGACGCTCAAACGCCTTAGCCAGAATTTATCTCTGCTTCACATACAAGAAAAGCAGGGCCTCATGTGCATGCACTGGTAATGAATAGCATCCTCAGGCTCGTGGGAGGCGTTCGTGATTTATTTGTTTTGCAGGAGAGGGATGGGACCCAGCATCCGAGCATGCTAAACACGTGCTCTATCCCTCTGCCTCTCTCAATTATTCTTTTAAAGATGGCATTCATTTCTAACCCCTGTCTCATAGCTGCATGGCTATGTGGATGTCCCTACTTTCCCTCACTGGTGTCTTGCCAACCAAAGTGTGCTAAGCAGTTGGTTCGTACAAGCTGTCCTGAGTATGAAATAGGTTAAGATGTTGGTTCTGCTGAGGAAAATTAAAATCCCATGCAGGGAAGCCCACTAGCTTTATGCTTTGAACTACCCACCAGCAACCCATCTCCCCCATCTGTGTGACAGATTACCTGACCATCAGCCTTGAAAGCTTGGAATCCTTACAATTTAAGCTTTCCCTTAACACCTCATATTCATGTGTATATGTATGTACATACACACACACACACACACACACACACACACACACACACACACACACTGCGAACCTGGCCTATCTTCATTCACAGTGTTTTCTCTGCCCATTTCTGCATTTATAACCCAGCACTCCCACCTGTAAAAGCCCCACGTCCTCTCACTCACTAGTCCAGCATGTGATTGGCAGGAGCTGCTAGTCTGGCTTCTTCTGGCTTCCTGTTTTTCTTCTTGTCACCAGAATCTATCAGCTCTACTCCGGCTTCACTCTGGCCTATTTAAATCTACTTCACACACCCTAAAGAAACCCTCATCTCCAAGCAGCCAGACTGCTTATCCTTCAAACGTGTCATGATATGCTTGCTTGGAGAACTTTCCTTTGTGTCTTCCTGCTTTCCCATCTTCCTCATCCAGCCACTTAATCCGGGAGTCCTCAGTATGAGCTGTGTGTTCTAGTCTCTTGGAGAGTTTTATGTATGGATGGATCTCAACAGTAAAAGGACCCACCAGTACAATTAAACAGAAATCTCAGAGGCCCAATAATTCTAAATTCCTTCAGGTGGTTCTACTGCTAAGGTAATAGTAGGTTCAGAACTACTATTCCAAATTAAATCACATGCATTGGGCCTGAAGAAAAACCCCCAAGAGGAGTGTGGGAAATGATGGAACAGGAGAATCAATGGAGACCAGGAACAGGGGGACCCGAGGCCATGGTGACTCCCAGGCTAGGCTACCACCAGAAGCCGTGTGGGGACCACCAGAAGCCATGTGGGGTACATGGCTCTGCCATAGCTTGGATCTGTGCTGATTGATATCTGTGGCCTGTATTGGCACTGAAGGCCATCTGATGTCAGTGGCCTGGGCTGTTGTTCAAGAGCATGTTGATGTCTGGGGGCCAAACTGATCTGAGTAACCTGAGCTGTCATCTGAGGCCATGGGGATGCCCTGCCTGGGCTGTCACTAAAGGCCATGTCTGGGGCTGTGATCCTGCTGCAGCTGGGGTCTGTGCTGATGTCTGTGACCCGAGTTAACACCAAAAGCCTTGTGGACATTTGTGGGTCGCCACCTGAGACCATGTGGATGTTCGAGTGCTGTGCTGTTGCAGGGAGACATGCTGATCTGAGTGACCTATGCTATCAACCTGAGCTATGGTGACGTTTGGGCCCGTACTGCCACCGGTGACCATGTCTGGGAGGCATTTGGTCCTATCATAGCCAGAGGCTGTGCTAATGTCCCATCAAAGGCCATGCAGATGTTTGTGGTCTGAGCTGCCACCTGAGGCTGTGTTGATGTCTGAGCACTGTGTTGAGCTGAGCTGGCCTCACCACAGAGTGCAGAGCTCCCCTCACCTGCAGTGTGTGTGTGTGTGTGTGTGTGTGTGTGTGTGTGTGTGTATGTGTGTGTGTGTGAGAGAGAGAGAGAGAGTATGTGCTTGTGCATGTGTGTGTGTGCTTATGTATGTGAGTGTGTATGTGCTTGTGTATGTGTGTGAGTATGTATGTGCTTGTGTATGTGTGTGAGTATGTATGTGCTTGTGTATGTGTGTGAGTGTATGTGCTTGTGTATGTGAATGTGTGTATGTGCTTGTGCATGTGTGTGAGAGTGTGTGTGCTAGTGTAGGTGTGTGAGTGTGTATGCTTGTGTATGTGTGTGTGTGTGCTTGTGTATGTGTGTGAGAGTGTGTGTGAATTTGTGCGTATGTGTGTGTTTTGAGTGTGTGTGTGTGTGTGTGTGTGTGTGTGTGTGTGTGTGTTTGTGTCTGTGTCTGACCATATAGAAACTTAAGGCAGTTTTACATTTAAAATTATATTAAGGGTTTCCAGAGAAACAAACAGAATATGTATGCTTTCTGGCCATTTTTTTTTACATAGAAAAAGGAAAGTAACAAGAAAGTCCTAGGTCATTATAACCTGGCCAACAATCTGGGGAGCGATGGCTGGTCAGCAAAGTGCTTGCCGTGCAAACATGAAGCCTGCTAGCAGAATTCTGGCTTCCATGCAGCTAGTAAGAGGGTCTTAAAGCCTACACCCACAGTGACACACCTACTCCAAAAAGGCCACACCTCCAAATAGTGACACTTTCTGGGCTAGGCATACTCAAACCACCACAACATGTGTGTAGGTGTGTACCCATGTGTGTGTGTGGATAATAGAAGGCAATTGAAATAGGGTCACTAAACCTGGGACTCAACAATTCAGCTTGGCTGGCCAGCAAACTCCAGGACCCACTTGTCTCCAACTCTTAAGTGCTAGGATTACAGGCTTTCGTTACCATGCTTTTTCACTGGTGTGGGAATCTGAACTCTAGGCTTCATGCATCACCATCACATGTACCATGCCTGCCTGGGTGCTGCCATGTTCCCACCTTGATGATACTGGACTGAACCTTTGAACCTGTAAGCCAGCCCCGATTAAATGTTGTCCTTATAAGAGTTGCCCTGTGAGCTGGGCATGGTGGTACACGCCTTTAATCCCAGCACTTGGGAGGCAGAGGCAGGCGGATTTCTGAGTTTGAGGCCAGCCTGGTCTACAAAGTGAGTTCCAGGACAGCCAGGGCTATACAGAGAAACCCTATCTCGAAAAAATAAATAAATAAATAAACGTTTTAGGCTGCCAGGGTAGCTCAGTGATAGAATACTTGTCTAGCACAAATGAGGACCATCCTCAGGTCCTTCCTCTTTAAGGAAATCCCTCTTCAGGAGCTGACTCCTGAAGAGGCTGACTCCTAGCCCTGTTGCTTTGATCCCTTTCTCTCTAACTTCATCCATCTCTTGCCTGCCTGTCTCTTACCTGCCTGATGGCACTGTCTGTGGCCTTCCATGTTATACTTCTCTAGCTTTCAGACAGCTAAGGTCAGATGGTCCCCTGACCCAGACATCACTTACTCTCAGGTACTCCCCGAATCTCTCCCTGGGAGTTGATTTGGGGTCACACAAAAGCTTTGCTCTGTGTCCCTTGTCATCCTGTGGGCTCTTCAAGTGAAAATCTTCGCGTCAGGTGCATGTCAGTGGGTAGTTGATAACTGTTGCCTCTTACTCCGAAGAACAGAATGCATGGAGTTGGGATAAGAATTCTGATTAAACTTTCTGTAGTACAACCAAGCAAGTGATTATTCAATGCCACTGTGGTCTGGACCTGAGCGTCTTCTGTTCATCAATATGAGACCCGTCAACTGCCAGACAGCCTTGAACCTCCTCTGAGTATCTTCTATGTACTTGACTCTGTGAAGGACAAGTAGGACTTGCAAAGCTTTAGTGGTGAGGTTGTGTTATTTTGCAAGTTATATATTGCAATGCTCTAGCTTGCCTGGTGAATGTCCCTTAAGTCTACCCCTCATACAAACAGGAAGGAAAAGCCTGTGACTCTTGTGCTAATCAATGTTCTTCTGCAAAACTGTCAAAGGTTCATATGTTGTAGGCATGAAGTAACAATATTATCTACAAAGTTCATGCTTGAAAAAAAGTGTAAATTACCAAAAATAAAATTACAAAAATGTCTTGAGACTGAAGTGAAAAACTGCAGAAATACTTTGCATCAATAGCACGAGGGTCTGTGTTCACTCTCTCAAAATTTACATTTAAAAAACTGGGTCTGCAAGGTGGGGGGACACCTGGGGAGGGCCCCACCCGCTCAGAGGAGAAGGGGAAAGGGGATGGGGATGGATTGTGGAGGGGGTGACTAGGAGAGAGGGGGCAGTGAGTGGAATGTAAAGTGAATAAGTAAAAACTAAAATATAATGAAATAAAAATAAAAATGAAAGAATATGTGGAACACACACACACACAGACACACACACACACACACACACACACAGTGGGCATGGTGGTGTGTACCAGGGAGGCAGAGAAAGGTGGATTCCTATGCCTCAGTGCCCAGTCAGTATAGCCTATTTGATGTGTATCAGGCCAACGAGAGAGTCTGTTTCAGCAAACAAGAGGGGGGGAGGCATCTGAGGAATGACAGTTCAGGTTGTCCTCAGGCCTCCACACTCACACACACACACACACACACACACACACACCACACACACACACAAACATACACATACACACACACATACTCACATACACATACTCACACACACACCATATACACACACACACCATACACACACACACACAAACATACACACACACCATACACACACACACACACACACCTTAATGGTTTAACTAAATTTCTAAATTTGTTCAGAGCTGTGGTTGGCAGAACAAGGGTGCATGCACAGCCTGTGGGTCACAGGTTAGACATGCTTATAGAATCCTGGTCCCCTTTGGGCACTATTGGGAGGTGGCAGAATCTTTAAGAGATGGGACCTAGTGCAATGCCTCAGAACATTAGATTACTGCCCTTGAAGGAGGCTGGGAAATCTGGCTTCTCTCTTATGTGCTAGTCATAGGGAGAGTTACTTAGCTCTACCACACACTTCCACCTTGATGTGCCACCTTGCTGGAAGTCCAAAGCTATAGGCACAATTGTCCTGGAGTAAAACATCAAATCCAAGCCTTTTCTTTGCAAGGTAGTGGTGGTTTCAGGCGTTACTGCATCCTAACTAACGGTGAATTTGAGAGTCTGTCTGTTGTGAGGCTGGGTGGGGTAACAAATCGTTAACATTGCCTAGCTCTATGATATGCTCTACAAACATATTGGTATTGTAACCACACAAAATACAGAACTTAACACCATCTCTAACCATTGTGGTGTTCTGTCAAAACCTTAGCACTTATACCCAGTGACAGCACTGTGGGACCTTCCTTAGCTTCAATCCTGGTCTCCCTGGTACAGTCAGTTATGGGACGTTTTCTTACGTAAGTGGATCGCCTGCACCTGGTTCTCATCCACAGGGATGGCCTTGGTTAATCATTTCTGAAAAACAAAGTAAGTAGGAACCAGGATCCACATGCTCAGACCTCAGGCTCCCTCCGGGGCTGTGTGAAAACCTTCCATGACCACATGTGGAACACACTCTTCCCTTTAAACCATCCAGACAGGAAGCACAGCAACAGGGCCCAGGCCCTGACTCTCTGGGTAAAGCTTCTCCAATAAAAGGGCTGCACATTGTCATGTAAAGACTATCTTTCCGTAAAACTGCTGAGTTACTTCCTCAAATTTTCTTCCTTTTTTCTAAAGATTGCTGACTTTGGGGTGAAGAAATCACAACTGATAACTCTTAGATCCCCGGAAGCGTGTGATGGGCTCTTTCTTAAGTCTTACTTGGAAGGGAAAGCTCCTGATGTCCACTACAGATAATTTTGGCAAACAATTTAGTCTGTGACTTCTTCCACGTTGCTAAGAGACTTACCACAAGATGGCGCCTGGCGTGTGGCTGTTAATGAAAGGCCTTCCCTACTTTTAGGTCCTTGTACTTGGAGTGGAGACACTTGGCAGAGCTGATGATGTTGTTTCCATGGAGACAAAAGTCTGAATCACTGTATGAGTTTTTAATGATGGAGACTCTCCTCTTATATCCTTTAACTATGCTGTGCCTTTCAACTAAGTCTTCCCTATTAACAGCAGCCAAAGTGACACCTGGCTTGTGACTCCAGATTCTGAGAAATTCCTGGTTAACTTGGCCTCTGAAGACACTGAATTTTCTCCCCAGTTCCCAGTGGAGTATGTAAGAGGGTCATGTGCTATGTCCTTTCTGTTGTGTTTTGTAGTTGTTGATTTAAACCTCAGACCCTCGGTTTCCTTAATTCAAGTGTTTGTTATAGTAACTGCATCCCAACTAACGGTGAATTTGGGAATCTTTCTGCTGTTCCTTAATCAAACATGGGGAGATTGGCAGTATAACTAGGAAACTCAGTGGAGCTGTGGTAACTCATTTGTGTAAGGAAGGCTGACTCTGAACTCCAAGGTAAGTGATGTTAGCTATACACATCCCAGCAAGCCTAATAGCATGTCACTGGATGTTCCTGGATTAGCAGATGAATCAGAAATTAAGCCAGTTTAGCAGTCACAGGTTTTTCAATTCTGGTACAGTAACCTCTTTTTCTTTTTCTTTTTCTTTTTCTTTTTCTTTTTCTTTTTCTTTTTCTTTTTCTTTTTGTTGGGGTGGTGGGTGGTTTTGAGACAGGATTTCTCTGTATAGCCCTGGCTGTCCTGTAATCTTCTTTGTAGAGCAGGCTGGTCTTGAACTCACAGATGTCCAGCTACTTCTGCCTCCTCAGTGCTGGATTTAAAGGCCTGAACCACCAAGCCTGAACAACCACATTTTTTGATATTTGTTGTGAGAGTGGAATGAGAAGCATATGTCCTTAAAGTGAAATAGACCTCTCTCTAGTACCTACCTGTTGCCATGTGGCAAGGCTCTACTGCTTCTCTGGATCCAGAACCAGCATCATTGGGTATGAAACTATCTCTGGGGAAGTGGGTCTGCCCAGCTCTTATCAGCCTCTGGCTAGGCCTCCCTGAATATGACACAATGTCCTGAGGGAAGGGAGGCCTGCAGCTCTTATCTTTAGCTCTCATCTGACACTAGGGCATTCTTGTGGCCAAGGTCAATGAGTCACTTGCAGGAGCCCTGGAAACAGAAGGCAGGTCTAGGAGTGTATGTTGTGGGTGTAAATCTTTAGAATTGCTGTTCTTCTAAGGGATTATGTTCAGAATTCATTAAGAGGTAGACCAGTTAGCTCTATGGTTGCTGAGGGTCCCATTCAATAAGAAACGCCAAAACAACACAGGGGTTGCAACGAGATAGAATGATGTACTTTTCAGACCTTATTTATTTGTTTATTTTGAATTCATGAACTCACTATGTAATCAAGGATGACTTTGAACCCCTAATCCTTCCACCTCCATCTCCCAAGTTCTGGGTTTACAGGTGTGTGCCACTGTATCTAGCCTGGACTTTCTAAGCAGACTGCTACAAGAAGTAAGGAGAAACACACTTTTGATAAGTAGCTACAAATGTTAGTAAGATGTCCTACCCCCCCCCCACTCCCTTCTACTCCCGAGATCACACTAGCATTACAACTCCCAAGCCTTCCAGCTGCAGAACTTGCTGGTTAAGTAGGGCAGACAGTGTGGGACCAGAACTAAACCACCAGGGATAAGAGCGAAGAGGTTGGGTTTGGTGCTTTCTACGTAGCCATCTGGCCCTTATCTAGGCTGTCATATGCAATCATCAAACAAATATGTAAGGAATGTGGACTTATGGAGTGAGTCAGTGGGAATGCCGTGGGTGCTCACCCTGATGAGAAGGGTGAGTCTCTGGGACCAGAAGGGGTCCATCAACAAGGAAATCACCAGAGAGCCCCTGGCCGACAACCTCAGATTTTCATCTTGTCATGCTTCCACAGGTACCCCAGAACAATATTAGTTACATTTATCCTGAATTGGCAAGAATGGCTTGATTTTAAATATTCTTCCTGTTTGGTTCTGAAAAAAAAATATCATTTTACTTGTCAGTCTGGCCTCATGTCCTAATTTTTGCCTCTGACGAATAGTTCACGCTTCAGATCTTTGAGTTCAGCCATTTTCCCTTTCTTATTAGTAGGAAATCCCTAGGGGATAGCTAGAGATGGATCCTTTGACAAAGCACCAGGCTGGGGTCTGGAAATTACTGGTGTCAATCACAGTGTGCGTCACTGCTACACGTAATTGGATTCAAAACTGTGGAATAAGATGAGATGGACCAAAGGCCCTGCTAAAATGGAGCTAAATATCTTCAGAGAGCTGTGAGTTTTTCCAGAAGAGCCTTTCTTGAAATATAAATGAGCCCAGTGAAACAAAAGTTCAGTCTTCTGGTTCTACAATTTTCTGCTTGCGCAGCCTAATGGCTTCCCCTTCTGGTTCACGTTTGACTAACACTATTCCTTTGACCATATTTCAATCCCTTTCTTCAATTCTTTTTTTGTTTTGCCAAAGTAGTTTCTTGACTAACTCTTCATGGTGGGCACGTGGGTAGAAAAACTCAATTCTTTTTTGCCCTTTCACATGCTATTGATCATTTGAGTGGGAAGAGAATCTAAATTCAAACTCATTTCCCATAAACATTTTGAACAAATTATTTTATTGTCTTGAAACATAATTAAGTTTTAAAACTTTGTGTTTTTTCTTTCAGGCTGTTTCCTTCAGCTGTCTCTTCACCCCTTTCTACTTAAGCTGGGCATTTCCTCAGAGCAGAGTGAGGAAACACTTTCATCAGCAGTCCTGAGAGCTGCTGCCTCCAGAGGAACGAGGACATCATAGGATGAAAAGCCATTGACTTCCATGCCAGGGGCCAGAAATTGGACCTTTTATGGATTCTGTGATTCATCACCAAGAGCCCCAAAGATTAGTTTGCTCCTCTTGTGTTTCTAATCACATGGGCCACAACAGAGGCCATACTCTAGCACCTTACATTGTTTGAACAGACATAGGAAGCACACCTTTCTGACAGAGTAGCAGGAAACAGAACATCTCTTTGGCAAATTGTTAACTTCCAGGTCTAAGAAAAGCAGCCCTTCACCTTATGTTGAGTCAGGCGGTATGGAAGGTAGCTAGACCTCACGGAGGCCAGTAAGAGAAAGGGGCAGCTAGATTTTCTTTGAGGAGGGTGAGAGTCAGTCATAACTCCCATAGCTGTCATGAGTGAGAATTGTGAATTAGCCCAAGGGAGAACTTGCTGGCAGTTGGGGCCAGCTAAGAGCAGGATGGACTTCCATGGGAATCTCCGAGTTTTTCTTGTTAAGTTACTAAGCAGTGGAGATATGTATCAAATCTCAGAACATACAGGATGCCCAGAATTAATGATCTTGTGAGAATTGTTTGTCATACTTAGAGAAATGACTAGAACACAGCAGATGCTCAATAAGAATAAAACAATCATGAACTTAATTATACCTTACCTTTGAAATGAATGATGTCACTGGTTTTGTTTGCTTCAACATTCATAATGTTTCACATAATAATACATGACTACCTTTAGATACTTATCTTAAACAATTAATAGAACATTCTTTCATAAAACAATAGCTCAGCTTGAAGTGGTGAGCCAGTCGTGGCTTCTGGCTTTACCACTTAAAGCACTTCCTCTTACCGTCAAGTACTTGGTATTGGGGGTTGGATACATGTTACAATGGTACATGCTTGTAATCCAGCACCTGAGAGGCAGAGGCAGGAGGATTACCATAAGTTTGAGGCCAGCCTGGACTCCAGTGACCAGACCTTGTTTAAAATATGGAAATAAAACTAAATCCTGGTGTAGGGTTTGTGATGGGTCTCATCGGGAGAGAGATTGTCTAAAATGAACAAAGAAAGTCCTGGGTTCTATTAACATGTTAAAGACAAAACAAAGCCACCATGGGATCCTACCTATGAAATCAACACACAGGGCACAGCACAAGTGAACACAAAACTCTGTAATCATCTTGAGTAGGCATAGGCTTTGAACTAATAGGAAACAGGCTTCCGGTATGGGAAATATAGCTTTTCTTCCTGCTGAAGAAGGCATACCAGAGTGTGGTCCATCTCTACCTTCATCTAGTTGCAGAAAGGAAGGAACAGACTCTGTAAGGAAGAGCCAGTTGGTGATGCTCATTAGTAAGGTAGAATACTCGACAAGATAGTTAATGCCAGAAGTGATGTGCTCCACAGCTATAGTCAAGGTCAACAAAGGAAGAAGGGAGCTGGCCTGATTTTCATCTCTTTTTATTTTTTTCTTTCTCTGCCCTGCCCTGTTTTGAGCATGACAGGGTCTTGCTATCAAGTTCGTTTTGCCCTCTAATTCACTATCTAGTCTAAACTGACCTCAAAGTTCCAACAGTCCTCCTGGCTCAGCCTGTTGAATAATTGGATTATAGGTGTGCACTACCAAGAGGCCAGTTCTCTTCAGTATCAAGAATTAAACTTGATTTGCTAAGAGGAAACTTCCTTCACTATGAATATACAAGTTTATAGGAAGCTACAAAACAAACAAAAAACCCTATAGTCATTTCATAGCAATTCAACTTTATTGTCTTGACACCTTTAGGGCTCTCTGGGGTCACACTTATTTTCCTTACTGATTATGTTATAGACATTTTATTAAGAATCCTCCCAACTTTTGTTTCACATTTTAGTTTCTCATGGCTAAATTATATTTCCTCAGGAGGCCTGACCGAGCTTATGTTTAGTGTGCCAGAGACCCTGGGGTCAATCCTAGGACCAAAGGCCAACTATTTGAAATTTACATTTGTGTTTGGTGTGGTGTGTGATGACACGCACTTACTGTCTTGTAATAAACTTCCCTCAGTGTCCTGCCCACCCCAGCCCAGCCCACCCCAGTTACTGTTGTTCTTAGTCTCCTTGCCCCAGCTCACACCCTGATTGGCTCCGTTTGGAAGCCCATCTCAGTCCCCAGCACCTCTTAGCCTTTCCGCTCACTCCATGGTCTTCCACCCGGTGGACATTTCTTAGAACACATTTTTATTTTTAAGTCGGCATATGATATTAAAAACAATGGTTTTTCACTGTGGCGTCTTTTGGTGTGGAGTGAACTTTGATTATTCTGACTGCTCCTGTTACTCTCAGTCCCCCCAACCCTGTCTATTTCCCTTCCTCTTCCCAAATAATCTACCACTCCCATGGTTTTGTCTTTTTCAATCTAGTCTGTACCCGTGAGAGAAACCAGAAGACATGTGTTTTTTTTTCTGGAGTCTGCCCTAATTGGCTTCATTTCCCTGCACATGACAAAATTTCGTTGTTCTTTTAATTATTTGTTTATTTTTTATTGCGTGTGCATGTGCATGAGCGTGCACTCATGTCCTTGTGAAGGCCATCCAGTGTCTTCTCTGTCACTGTCACCTAGACTAGCTAGCCAGCGAGTTTCTGAGGTCTGCCGTCTCTGTCCCCCAGCACTTGGGTCCCAGGTGCAAGCTACCATGCCCAGCATTGCATGGGTACCGGGGATCTCAGTTCAGATTCTTATGTTTGTGTGGCCAACACTTACTCCTCAGTCACCTCTCCAGCTGAACTTTGTTCTTTATGGTTGAATACTGGTCTTTAAATGTGTGTGTGTGTGCATGTGCGCGTGCTTGCCACACAGTCTTTATCCATCCATCTATTGATGGCTGACTCCATAGCTTGGCTATTGTGAATAGTTAGAGAGTAAAGGTGGGTGTGCAGACATCGCTGTTGTCCTCTGCCTCTGAGTCCTTTGGGAATTGATCTACCCAGGAGTGTCATAGCTGGATCACATGGTAGTTTTTACTTCAAGGAACTGTCACCTGAATTTCCCTAGTGGTGGGGTTCATTTACATTTTCACCAATAACTATAAGGGCTCCTTCAGAACTCAACTTATGCAAATAAGATGCCTTATGCAAATAAGGTGAGTTCCCACTATCCAGTAGACCTTGTAGAGAGCAGTCAGCACCCAAAGAGGAGATGTGTCACAGAGCACACAGAATTGGGGACCAGTTAGTCTGCTTTAGGGGTTGGTTTAATCACCAACCTTAAGCCTGGGACTGGAGACAAAAAGACATGGCAAACCTCTTTATTCAATACTTAGCAGATAGAGGTGTTATCTCACACAGCAAATCATGTAGGTGTTAGTTGTACCATCTGAGGAATTTTGACATCTGCACACTTCACCTCCTCAAGATAAACAACTTTCTGTTAACCCAGGAAGGTTCTGCACTCTCCGTTCCAGCTGGTCTCTTGTTAGAGGGGCAAGCAGTATTCTAATGTCATTTAGTGTTCTTTTGTCTATTTTAAATTTCATACAGATAGACTAATTTAACTTAATATTTTCTTTCTGTATAAGACATCTTTTTTCAACCATAATACTTTTGAAATTCATGAATTTTGTTCTATGTATTAGTGATTTGATCCTAACAAAAGCTACTAATGTTTATTGTTAAGTAGTGTTCCATTATATTAGTGCACCAAAATGTCGTAAGTCGTCTATGTAGATGTATACGTTTATGTATATGTATGTGTGCATCTTTAAAATTTCTGGGCTATTGAGATCAAACCTAACATAAACAATGCTGGCCAGTATGTGCACTTTCCCCCCAGTGACTTGACACAAGCTGGAGTCACCTGGAATAAGGAATCTTAGCTGGGGAATGGCCTCCATCAGGTTGGCCCATGAGTATGCATGTGGGGTATTACAGACCCTTTAACATTAGAAAGCTCCAATTGTATGGCTTCTTGCCAACATTTAACACTGTTAGTCTTTTTAGATTCAGCTCTTAGTGGGTGAGACGTAGCATGCAATTCTGGCTTTTATTTGCATTTACCTGAGGACGAACGATTCTGCTCACCCTCTCAGCTCGCATGCTGTAACTTCTGCGAAATGGCCACTAGATTCTTCTGCTCATTTGAAAAGTGGGCTGTCATTTTGTTTTTGATTTAGAAAGCCCTTTTTTATAGTATGCATCTGAGGTCACTGCCAGATGTGCACATTTCTCCCAGACCATGGCTCGTGCTTTTCAGTTCCTTGATGATACAGCTGGAACAAACCTATTTGACCTTTGACTGTGTTGGACTTGCCCGTCCTTTCTCATGTGGTTCTTCCTCCCTGTCTTTTAGCTCAGAGATTGTTGCAGACCTCACTAGCACAGGGGTTCCCAGCTGCTTTCTCTTAGAGATGTTTGATTTTAGTTTTAACGTAAGGAGTCTAAGAGCCATCTTAAATAATTCTTCTGCAGTGCCCCACATGCTTGCCCACAGACCAACCTGATGGCAGGAATTCCTCAAAGGAGACTCCTCTTCCTGGTGACTCTAGCTTGTGCTGTTACCAAAGAAATAAAAGTGAACATGTGCTGTCCAGCACTGTTTATATCAGACCTTCCCTTTTGTCTATAAGGATGTTTAGTACTTCCGGAGTAATTTCTCAAAATGGATTTCCACGCAGAATCACCTGAGAGTCATCTTTGAAAGCCAAGCGATGAATTTTATATGTTCTATATGCAGGCACACACACATATTGACAAATACATGCGCTCTGCATTCTGTCCCATGGATTTATTTACTGATCTTCCCCCCAAATGTCACGCTCTTCTATAATTTAGTATCTCCTAATACTGAGTGGGATAAAACTATAAAACTCCAAGCTTGCTTCCCCGCCCCCAGATTATTTTGGATAAAGTTTTTATACTTTAGGACAAGTTTGCTAACTTTTACAAAAAAATTGTTTGGAAGGATTTTGATAGAGCTAATATTGAATTTACAGACAGATTTGGAGAAAGTCGAGAATACCTTAACACATTGAGTCTTCTGACTGAAAAATATGAGCACTAACCATGCATTTGAGCATTTAATTTTTCTCAATGATATTTTACACTCTGTGCGTGTTCATATGTGTGCATGTGCACCTGTGTACATGTTTATGTGGAGGTCAGAGGTCAAAACGCAGTGCTGTTACTTAGAAGAGATCCCTCCTGTTTGTTTGTTTAAGGACACTGTCGCTGTCTTCAGATACCCCAGAAGTGGGCGACAGATCTTATTACAGATGGTTGTGAGCCTCCATGTGCTTACTGGGATTTGAAGTCTGGACCTTCAGAAGAGCAGTCAGTGCTCTTAACCACTGAGCCATTTCTCTAGTCCACCCATCTTGTTTTATAAGGCAAGATTTCCTTCCTTCCTTCCTTCCTTCCTTCCTTCCTTCCTTCCTTCCTTCCTTCCTTCCTTCCTTCCTTTCTCTTTCTTTCTTTCTTTCTTTCTTTCTTT
>NC_034605.1:3179708-3204696 GCF_900095145.1 Mus pahari | reverse complement strand
TTTCTTTCTTTCTTTCTTTCTTTCTTTCTTGCTCACTTTTATCTATATGTGTGTGTGCTTGGTTGTCTGTATGTGTACCATATGCATGCAGTACCCCTGGAGGCCAGAAGAGGGTGGCAGATCCCCCGGAACTGGAGTTACAGATTAGAATGCTGGGATCAGAACCAGTGTCTCCTGTGAGAGGAGCAGTTGTAGTGGCTGAGTCATAGCTTCACTCCACAGATATGCTTTCTCAGTGGGATCTGGGGCTTGCAGATTGGGCTGGTAAGCCCCAGGATCCCCCTGTCCACCTCCTGGTCCTGGGATTACAAGTGCATACTGCTATACCTGACTTTTGGTGGGGGTGCTGGGAATTGAACTCAGGTTCCCGAGCTTGACAGCAGGTTCTTTACTGATTGAGACGTCTCCCCAGGCCTCTTGCACCTTTTTTACACACATGGCACTAGGCCGATAGAATCCAGAAAATTCCTCTATGGATTTCATCTCAGGTGACCCTAGGCTGCGTCAAGTTGACAACTGAAGTTAATTGTACAATCACTGAGCTCTATCCCCAGCTGCGAGGCTGAGTCGTGGGGAAGAGAATTGAGGCAAGACCCACAGGGCATGGGACCACAGTAGTTTTCTCCAAGGGGTTCACTGTAAGTTCAGTGCATTGCTACAACTGTCTCCTGTGTACACGTGTCTATATTTCCAAATAGAGACATAAATGTGTCCCCTTCACCACTTCAGGAGTGCACTGCTCGGGTCCCTAAGGTGGCCTCTAAGTGTTCACCCAGCTCAGGGAGGTCTTGGTGAGCAGTCTCGAGAATGATCTAAAAAGCTTAGCTGCCGTCTTGGAACATGTCCCGGTCTGTGACATGTTGGGGCCACACCATGGTCTTGCTCCAGGTAGAAATAGATTACTTTGTTAGCTGGAGGGAGGACGGGGTGGTTTTTCTCTTGGGGAGATTTCTGTGAAGCAATGGAAAACACTTGTGAGGTAAATGAAGAGGAAAGATGGTCGGGGTGAAAGAAAGACTTTGTTTTATATGGTTTAAAACCACCAAGGATTGGTAAAACAGGCCGCGTGGGCTTGTCTGGGAGATGAAGAACACGCTTCCCTGTGTTTATTGGTTTCCCAGTATTAGCCACCCTCAGAATCTTGCTGAGGATCTTGGCTGCCTGGCGGAACATTGCTTCCATTATGTGGTGGCTGCTTCAGGCCTGCCCTCCTGCCCCGCGAAAGCGCCTTTTCCTTCCCCTTCAGGGAGGGGATCTCTGGTTTTCAAGGGCCTTTCTTTTTCAAAGACCTTCCTTTACTTGGAATAATCTCACGTTTCTAATCTCATCTCTGGATTTTTTTTTTTTTCCTTTTTCTTTATGTTGCTGGGGATAAAGCCCAGGGCTTCACTCACCTAACTCTCCACGCTCAGCCTTCATCAGTGGGCTCTTAGCAGTACAGCCTGGCTTCTGGAACATTCCATCCTTTTTGTGGATGGGCCTGATGCTGTTTGTGTTTTGATGCTAATTCCATTCTCCTGGGAGGGGTTGTGGACACAGAGTGAGTTATATACCCAGGCGACTTCTTGTGAACCATCCCCTGATGAATAAAGGAGCCAATCACTGGGTGAGTAGGTGGGACTTCCGGATTGGATGGAGGAAGAGAAGGAGAAGAGAGTTAGGGGCATTTGGAACGGGAATAGAGTAAGGGCAAGATGCTAGAGTTTCCCCGGTATCATGGCAAATCTGCCAGGATTCGCCACCAGAGGAATCAGATTTAATAAGGTTTCCAGGATTAGGTTTCAGTTGTTGCTCCCAGAGATTGAGTGACCATTGTTTCTGAGCTAAGCTTGTGTGGTGTTTTTCTTCTCGTGGTGATTCAACAAAGGTAGGGGTCGCAAAGTGTGGGTTTGCCTGATGTGCACCACAAAGGCTGTGGGGGATTTGAAGCATGGGGCTGGCATGGTAGCGACCCACCAGTAGGAACCTAGTGACCTGGGTGGCAAGATTTTGGAGTTCTGAGTCAGAGTCTCCACAAGATAAAAACAGGTCGACCATTGCCCATCAGTGCATGGCTGGTCAGGCCGCTGGGGGCAGAGTCGCCAGCACAAGGACATGAATGTGCCGGTTCGTTTTGAATATTTCCCGCAATGCATCCTTCCTGTCCCAGTGCATGCTAACCTGTGGTTCAGTACTGGGCCTCAGCTTACCTAAATTGCCTTCTTATCATGCTGCCTCTGATGTTTCATGAGCCACCCTTCATGTGAAGTCATGCTAGACTTGCTTTCCTTAGCTCCTCCTGATGAAGGCTCTATGGTCAGTGTATTAACTAACTATATAAGCTTGGCTGGGGGGCTGCGGCTGGTCTAGCATACTCAAGGTCCTGGGTTCAATCCCCAGTACTGCAAAAATGAATGAATAAACAAATAAATAAACACTGTCTGGCCTTGGTTACTCATTACCTTCCCCTGTGAATGGTCAGTTCCATAAGAGCCGGCAGGTTGTGACCATCCTTCCTAGATTTGCTAAGACGCTGGCACAGGTCTGGTTGCTGGTCCTTACTGAACATCAGGAATTGCCCTCTCCTCTCTGAAGTGGCTCCAAATTTACCCACTAGTGCCTGTTTGAGTCGCCCTAAAGTGTACCCAGAGGAAGACATCACCACAGAAAGGAATGCTTGTTTATCTAGGAGTTGAGGAGTGACAAATCCAGCACAATAAAGTGGCTGTAACAATGGCAATGATGATCTCCCCCATGATTGATGAGATGGGGACAATGTTACAATGACAATGATGACCTCCCCAATGACTGACTGAGATTGGGACAATGTAACAATGTAATAATAACAATGACAATATCCCACAGTGATTGACTGAGGTGGGGACAAAGCTGGAGAACAAAATAATTGGAGGGGCACAAGAGAGATTTAAAAGGCCATAGAAAGAACCAAGCTTTGGGGTACATACCTGTAATCACAGCACTTGGGAAACGGAGACTGGGAAGATTGGAAGTTTGATTCTAGCCTGGGCTACCAGTGAGTTCAAGGTTGGCCTGGGCTACATAAAGGGGACTCAATCATAAACTGAAAGTCCTTGGAAAAAAGGAAGGGGAAAATGAGGAGTTGCTTAATGGGTATAGAGTTTCTGTTTTATAAGATGAAAACATTCTGGAGACTATGCCACAATGATATTGAACTGTGCATTTAAAATGGTTAAGACAGTAAATTTTATGTTATCACAATTCAAAATCTCAGGCAGGTGCTGGAGAGGTGCTTCACTGAGCCAAGTGCTTAGAGGCAAGCATGAGCACCTATGGTTAAAAAACAAAAGCGAGCGAGCAAACACACCTGGCAGAGTCGCGTATGACTGTAATCCCAGTGCTGGGAAAATGGGGGCAGGAGAATCTGCCTCAGGGTTGCTTGCTAGTTAATGCCGCTGAATTGGTGAGCTGCAGGTTCCGTAAGAGGCCCTGCCTCAAAAATAAGATCCAGAGCAATTGAGGAAGACACTCATTGCTCACCTCTGGCTTCTGCATGCACACGGAACCATACAAAATATGCATGCACATAGAAGTTTAAAAATCATAGTAATGGTGCAGTGGGGGGGGGCAGGACTGGGAAACCTGGGGTCCCAGGATTAGGCAGCCTGGGCAGGTGGTAGAGACCTGTGGCTATGGTTGAAGCCACAGGACTTGTGGATGTAAAACAAAAGACAGGGAGGGGATTCCTGGCACCAAACTGGGATACCTGATCAAGAACATGAAGATTAAGTCCCTAGAGGAGATCTACTCATGCTCACACACACACACACACACACACACACACACACACACACACACACACACACGCAAGTCAGATAATGGAAGTACCCAGATCTAGCATGGAATCAGTGAATCCCAAATCAGTGGGGATTTCTCAAGGAATCTCATGGGGAAAGGAAGAGGTGCCAATCAGAGGAGGGACTCACCTCTAGGAAAAAGATTGCACACAGTTCTAACAATCTGTCAGATCCCCTCACGAGACCGAAGCCCAGACAAGGATGGGTCAGTGGGGGAAGGGACCATACCTTGACCAGGCTTGCTTAGATGTGCCAGTCCTTGGTCTCCTATTTTAACCTTACTCTCACTTCAGGACGATGAAGTGAGGGATTCCATGGGGATTCCTTGGGTCCCTTTGTTCCTCTTTCTAGTGTAGCCACATTGAATTAATCTCTTTTTTCCATACTCCCCATTTTACATGGCTCTTTATCTGGCTTATTGAGGACAGGTGGCTGGACCTGACTTGGGTCACAGCTTGTGACCCTCAACTCCAGTAACACTCTTTCTCTCACCATTTTGTTCCATAGAAGATTCTAGAAGACTAGAAAACACAGGTGAGCCGACATTCCCTTTTCAGGAGACATTAGGCCCCCTGCTGCTCTCCAGTGGCTTTGGACTCCTAGTGCTGCTGCGACAGCCAAGTCACTGAAGTCAGGCCCAAGGTTAACGGCTGGTGAGAATGAACTCATGATTAATATGCTGGGGTGGAGCCAGGCCTTTGCTTATGCTGAACTATGTTTTAGACTCAGAAGTTCTGCCAAAGAGGAAAAAAAGATCTTAAGATGATACATCTGATATGAGATTGATGTCATTAACTGGAAACCCGGAAAGCCTTCTTCTATTCTTTAACTTTGTTGGCAACTGTGAGCATGGGCTCTTGCTTTTTTACTCAACAGAGCAAACATGGCCTGTCTGATGAGATTTGGTCCTAGGTAATGATAGAATTATAACAGCCGACACACCATATTGTGTTGGATGTATAAGCCACTCTTGGCCTTTTTATTTGGTCTTGACCAGAACCATTTGGAGTTGGTCCTAACCACTGTGAAATCTAGACAGGAAACAAACAAACAAACAAACAAACAAAAAAAACGCTTGCCCAAGAATTCAGTTAGTATTACTCTTCAGCTCCAGAAACAGCACGGGAGCACAGAATTGCATTGGGTCCTTTCAATTGCTCGGGACAAGAGTTGGAGCGATGGTTATGAGTTCTCTTGTAAGACATTAGCAACACTAAGAAAAGTGGTATTGTGGAAGAGGTCCACATGGAAAACCCTGTGCGTTCTGATTTATTTCTCCCCCTCCTCTTCCTGCCCCTCATCCCTTCAGTTTCCCGTGGTAATGAGGATGGAGCTCCGGGTCTTGAGCATCCAAGGCAAGGGCTATACCACTGAGCTGCATCCCCAGGGCCAAATGGGTTCTCATTTGATGATAGCTCTAACTCATGTGCTGGTCTATCCTCAGGGACTTTACAAGGCTATACAGGCTACTAAACATAGTACACATATAATTGTGATTTCGACGTTAAGGGTGTGGAATCTCTTTGGAAGTTCCATTGCACATGTAGTCATATTCCCAAAGTGAAGGCCTAACACAAATAGGGTGGCCCCTTCAGTCAAACCCCATCTGATGGCAGCTTGGTGTTGAATGGGTGTGTTAGTAACCTTCTGTTACTGTAATATGACACCTGATTTAGTTTAAAAGAGGAAAGAAAGGTTTACTTTTTGGTTACAGTGTTAGAGGTGTCAGTTCATGGTTGGCCGGCCTTATTGCTCTTGGGCTGTGGTGAGGCAGTACAACATGGCGGGAATACAGGAAACAGGAAAATGCTCATAGATGCTGAGAGAGAGGGGTGGGGGGGGGAGAGGGGGAAGACCAGCGCTCCAAGTCGTCTTGAGAGCATGGTGTCCAGTGAGCAAAGTTCCTTCCACAAGGTAGCACTTGGATCACCAGCTTGGAGACTGAGCCTCTAATATATAATCCCCTGGGGAACACTTCAAATCCGAACTGCAGCAGATGGCCTCCTGGGTTCTTTGGTGGAAAGAATTCTGGTATAGGGTTGGGAATCTATGAACAAGGTCTTCCATGAAATAGCTCTACTTTCTCCTATGGTGTGTGAAGTGGGCTTCCATGACAAGGGGCAGACATGGATTGTCTCCAAGGACCTTCAGCTTCTTCTACATTAGAGGTGGTCTCTCTTTCCTCAATCCTTCCTTCATAGGAAGGACAAAGGTAGATTTGTCCTTGATACCACCTGTGTGAGGGTAACTCATAATTATGTGACATAACAATGCCTGTATACCTGTTTACCCATTTAAAAGATCTTTGTTACATTTTATTTGTGTGTGTATGTATGTGTGTGTATGTATGTGCACATGTATATATGTGCATGTGTGCACAGGCATTTGCCACAGGCATGCATATAGAAGTCAGAGAACAATTTGTGAAAGTCTTCTCCTTCTAGCATATGGGTCCTAAGGATCTACCTCAGGATGGTAAGCTTGGTAGCAAATGTCTTTAGCTACTGAGCCAGATCATCAGCCTCAGATGCCCATTTGTAACATCTCTGTAATGCATCCATAGCATGACGCACATACAATGGCCTGTCACCCTGTTACTATTTTATCTTCTGCTCTCATCTCTCCCAAGTTTCTGGGTGTACATTGTGCATGGTTTACACTGAGGCTCCCCCAATAGCATGCTTCTCAAATGGCTGTTGTCTCATGATGTTGCCCCTGTCTAGAAGGTTGCTATCCTAAACTTCAGTTGAAGAGTTCTCACTGATCGTTTTAGAGGGGAGTGCTTGTTGGTTATATTCCCATAGAACTGGGCACACACTAAGAGGCTCTACCCAAATTTCACTCCATTATAGTCTCAGTGTTGTCTCCACTCCCAGTCAAGGGCTCTGTTTTTATCAACATCCTGGCATATATTCTTTACAGTAGATGATTAATAATGTTAGTTGAAAAGAACTGATAACACATACCTTAGAGCTTGAAATAAAATCTCCAATTGGAGAAAGCTTAAGCAAGGCTTCCTAAAGGGTATACTGAAATGTGTTTCCAAAGCTTCCAAGCAAGAAATTTATCTTACAAGTGAAGAAAGACATGCTATGTTTTTTGAGACAAGATGTGTTCTTTTAGTCTCATAAATAGAATATTCCCATGCTAACAGATTTAATGATGCAGACAACCACAGCTGTCGGTACCAGGAAGCCAAAATTGCTGAAGGCCACCACACTAGCGACAACCTCTGTCTACCAATGCCTCCTTCAAGATATTTCTCACTTGAAGAGAGATAGTATAAATCTCCCTGTTGAAGGGCCTGCTCTGCAGAATCTTTACTGGGGGTACATAAGACTTCATTGAAGTGGCATTTGATCTCCAGAGAGGGATTTGCTGGGTAGAAACACCAGGGGAACACTTGAAGCTGTTTAGAGGCAGAAATAGAACCTGATTCTTGCCATTTTAAGATGTCCTGTTGAAGAAAACCAGGTAAAGAGTCATCTAAGACACTTGAACATTTTTCAGATCCATGGTTCACTTTAAGATGGGGAGAAGAGAATCTATCCCAGTATTGTTGTGTTTGTCTAAGTAGTATTCCTTGTAAGACGCAGGTGCTGAAGTCATGATTATAAACCAGTGGATCAAGTCATCGGGAGGTGACTGGTTCATGAGAGTTCTGCATTATCAATGGGTTAACCCTTTGACAGGGTCTTCATCCTATGGCATCATTGGGAGATGATAGGAACTTTTGGAGGTAGGGCCGACTTGAAGGAAATAGTTGACTTACTCTTGGAGGCTATGTCTTGTCCTAAGTTTTTCCTTGTTTTCCCCATTTCCTTGATTTTTTGAGGTGAATGACCCTGTTCCCCCAATTTCTTCCACCATGATGTCCTGATTTACCATAGTCCAGAACACAATGGCTCAAGTGCCCATGGACTGAAAAGACTCTTTCCCTCTTTTAAATCATGTCTTGTACTTGTTACAGAGACGACCTGTGTGGTGGTTTGTATACGTGGCCCAGGGAGTGGCACTATTAGGAGGTATGGCCTTGTTAGAGTAGGTGTATCACTGTGGGCATGGGCTTTGAGACCCTCATCCTAGATGCCTGGAAGCCAATATTCTGCTAGCAGCCTTCTAGATGATCTAGAACTCTCAGCTCCTCCTGCACCATGCCTGCCTGGTGATAATGGACTGAATTTTTGAACCTTGCCTGGATGCTGCGGTAGTGCCAGGGAAATGTTAATGGTCCCCCCCAAAACAGACAGGAAACGATCTGATGCAACTCACAGCAGGGTCTTTATTCTATTCAAGTAAGCTCGCCCCCCTCCCCAACCCCAATGCACTGCTGTCACACAGGACAGTTTTGGTGGTGGGGAAGCCTCAAATGTCTATTGGGGCAAGGCTTTGTAGTAAGCAGCAAGCAGGGAGTATGTGTGCAAGCATCTAATTGGAAAGCTGCTGTGGCCTTTAACATAACTGGCTGGTGTTGGAAGTCATATCATAAACTTAGCTTCTGCTTTCCTCTGCATTGGTGGTCGTTAGGCAGTGGGTGGGCTTATATCCTGGGGGTGCAGATATGTTGGGATAATTACCTGAAAACAGTGGTCTTGTTGAGGGTGTAACCTGGAGACACTGGTCTTGTTGGGATTAGCCTAGAGACTGGAGTTAGGCTCAGGGGTCAACTTGGAAACTAATGCTAGGTACCAGCCAGTTAGTTTATTTGAGTTCAAACTTAGGTCAGGTTCTCTAAAATGGAGTCTGAATTTAAAAGATTTGGCCTTTCACAGCCATGTGCCCACCTTGACGATAATGGACTGAACCTCTGAACCTGTAAGCCAGCCCCAGTTGAAAGTTGTCCTTATAAGAGTTGCCTTGGCTAATGGATGTATCTGGAGGATATCATCCTTAGTGAGGTAACCCAATCACAAAAGAAGTCACTAGATATGCACTCACTGATAAGCGGATATTAGCACAGAAACTTAGAATACCCAAGATACATTATGCAAAACACAAGAAAACCAAGAAGATGACCACTGGGTGGATACTTCATTCCTCCTTAGAATAAGGAACAAAATACTCATGAAAGGATATAGGTACAGAGACAAAATTTAGAGCTAAGATGAAAGGATNGACTATCCAGAGACTACCCCATTCGGGAGTCCATCCCATCATCAGCCACCAAACCTAGATACTAATGCTCATGCCAACAAGATTCTGCTGAAGGGACCCTGATATTGCGGCCTCTTGTGAGGCTATGCCAATGCCTGGCAAACACAGAAGTGGATGCTCACAGCCAGCTATTGGATGGAACACAGGGTCGCCAATGGAGGAGAAAGTACCCAAGGAGCTGAAGGGGGCTGCAACCCTGTAGGTGGACCAACAATATGAACTAACCAGTACCCCCTGAGTTTGTGTCTCTAGCTGCATATGAAGCAGAAGATGGCCTAATCAGCCATCATTGGGTAGAGAGGCCCCTTGGTCTTGCAAACTTTATATGACCCAGCACAAGGCAAGGCCTGGGCCAAGTAGTGGGAGTGGGTGGGTAGGGGAGCAGAGGTGGGGGGAGGGTATAGGAAACTTTCGGGATAGCATTTGAAATGTAAATAAAGAAAATAATAATAATAATAAAAAAAACAAAAAACAAAACAAAACAAAAAATTCTATTAATCACAATGGTATGAAACATACATGCTATATATATGTACAAAGATATATAATATACAAATAATATATAAATATCAAAAAAAATAAAAAAAATAAAAAAATAAGAGTTGCCTTGGATGTGGAGTCTGTTCATGACAGTAAAACCCTAACCAAGACACCCTGACTTACTACAGTTTCTCTAGGAACACTCTTTCATTGTCATAGTACCCTATCACAGAGAAAGCTGGTAGAATCTACCAGTTGAAACAAACCACAGGGTCACTTCTCCACTGATAAATCTTTATACTTGGCATGGTGCTCAATAAATGTTGAGTCAGCCAGTGGATTGAATGCTAGCAACCAAATAAAATACCCAGTGGATCCATTTGTGTAAATTGCTTTAAGGACCAAATCAATTACAATTTTGAGGCAAATAATTCTCTTGTTTGTTTTATTTCTGAGGCTAATCCAAGTACGGTTTAATCAAGGCTGGTGCTGTTTTATTGTATTTATTAGAACAGTTTAAGACCCAAGTATAGAAGGTAGGTCCCTGAGGGCAAGGATTAAAATTTATTTTTCATTCTCCTTATTCAAACACTGGTGCTTGATTCTAGAAGGTAATGTGGCAAATTCAAGATGGATTTTAAGATGCAAATTATTAAATAAAGTATCATTTCCACTAATTATATTACTTCAGAGTACTTAATATGGTATTTTGCCATTAGAAATGATCTGACCCCAGTGTAGTAGTGTCTGCCTATAGCCAGCACTTGGGGATGAAGAAAGAAGATTGAAAGACTGGGGCCATTCTCAGTTTCATAGCAAGACTCTATCTCAAGCAAGCAAACAGTAGAACAAATGAAACCCAAATGAACTGAGTATATATTCGTTTTACTATTTTTATATTTAATTAAAAATTTTTTTTATTTGTTCACTTTACATCCCACTCACTGCCCCCATCCTGGTCACTCCCAATCCTTCCACACACACCCCTCTTTTCCTTCCCTTCTCCTCTGAGCTTGTGGGGCCTCCCTGGGTATCCTTCAACCCTGGCACATCAAGTCTGCGAGGCTAGGCACATCCTCTCCAGCACTGAGGCCAGACAAGGCAGCCTGGCTAGAAGAACATAGTCCATGGACAGGCAGCAGTTTTTGAGACAGCCTCTTTACTATTTTTTTCTTTTTAAACGGAGAAGAAGCCAAATCAAACAGCAACAAATAAAAAACAAATAAAAAAACAAAACAGACCCTCCCACCCCCACCCCCGGTTTCATTAGTATTAGCCACAGAACATTCATTCCGTTTCCATCTCCAAAACAAACCACAGCTTTAGGAAAGTGCATCTAGGAAGGAGAGTCAATTATTTGAGAAGAAAACAAAAGAAAAAAGAAATCATGCACAAAGCAGGGATTTCATTGTTAAACACACGAGAGCCTGCTTCCAGAATGTTCTCCTGCTTCCAGAATGTTCTCCTGCTTCCAGAATGTTCTCCTGCTTCTGAGTTCCAGAATGTTCTCCTGCTTCCAGAATGTTCTCCTGCTTGTGAGGACAAGTTTTGACTGAGTGCCAGGCTGCTTCCCTGGAAAAGGTTCTTAAAAGACTAAGTAGAAAAAAAAAAAGTTCCTGACTTTAATTTGATTTTCAAGGATTTAAAGATGTTTTCTTCACAACCATGGCAATAAGGGAAAAACTGGAAACTCTGAAAGGCGAGAGAAACCAAGAGAAAAGCAATAATCCATCCATTAAGAACAGAATGATATATCCCACTGTCAAAATATGAATCCCCTCAGAATCTGCAGTATTATGACTTTCAACCTCCCTAAGCCAAGCTTTGGGCTTTGGGGAAACGGACGAGAGAAGTGCTCCCTGCTCTGTGCCAGAGCTTGTCTTTATCCATCTCAGATGAGTCACTCTGCCCCGTGAAACAGATTCTACCTCTGTCCCCGGGTGAAGATGCTTCAGTGAATGTCAGCCATCAGATTCTTTCTAACATTCCCTGTGCTGGGCCTGTGGTCGATACCCAGTAATGATTTGCTCTCTTGGAGCCTGGGGATGTAGCTCAGTTGGTAGCATGCTTGCCTGGTGTACCTGACACCCTGGGTTTGAACTCCAGCTCTGTATAAAACCAGGTATGGTGAAAAAGCTATAATCCCAGCAGTGGGGGCAATGGGCCAGGAGCCGAAGGTCAAAGTCATTCTCCGTAAATAGAGAGTTTGCTGGCAACACGGGATATATATTTTTGCTATCTCAAGTAAACCAAATGTCCCACTTGAGACCAAAGGGCTAGGAATTCCCTTTTCTTCTTTTTCACTCCCTAGTCACTTAGCTATATATGTAGCTAGTCCTTGGGGGCCTGCTGCTTCTCTATCTTTCTCCTCCCTCTCTTCAGGCAGCTAGAATCATGCTTTCTGGCCAGTACTAAACCTCCTCTTCTGGATGACAAGGGCTTCGCACCATAGTTAGATGCACTCGCCAATACTAAACCTCCCAGAGATGGCGATGGCTTTGCATCACGTTCAGATTCACCTGTTACTTCTCTACCTCACTCATCTTGGCTGACATCTCCAGTCCTGGCAGCTTGACACTCATGGCGAGTGCCTACGGCATCCCTTGCTTCCCTCCCCAGTGGCATAGCATTTGTTAAATTTTGTCCTCTTTTCCTTCCTCTCTTTCCTCCTCTTGTCCGTCCACCCTCCCATCCCTTTCTAATCGCATTTCTTCCCCGTTCTTTTTGTGCCACTGGGGTCTGAAACGCAGGGTCTTGCATGTGCTAGAGAAGCGACCAGCTGCATTTGTCTTCTGATAGAACACCGATTGGCAGTGAGTTCCTCAGCGCTGTGTGTTTGTGAACAGTGAGGGCTTCCTTCTGAGTTACCTGCATAGGTAAAGGCAAGGTCAGGGTTTATGAATATTAGAAGTCTTGGCGCCTGTTTCTCCTCCCGGGCCACCTGGGTTGTGCCCCTCCCCCTACATAATACAACTCTGGATTCAGGAGTCAGTAGTATACCAGTATTCAGAGGCCCCTTCAAGAAGCCCTTCAAAATAATCTAGAACACTGTTCTCAACCTCCCTAATGCTGCGACCCTTTAATATAGTTCCTCATGTTGTGGGGACCCCCAACCATAAAATGATTTTTTGTTGCTACTTCATAAGTGTAATTTTGCAACTGTTATGAATCGTAATGTAATTATTTTTGCACATAGAAGTTTGCCAAAGGGCTTGCGACCCACAGGTTGAGAACCACTGCTCTTGGGAATTGGGATTTTTGTGGGGAGTCAGAGTAAGGGATGGATACTCCTTGGAGGTGTATATATTAAGCTTTTTCCCTTTTCTGTTGTATGAGTCTTTTAGCACTTTGAGATGAAAATTATTGACAATCATGTTGCTTACAAAGGGAACTCATTTTTCTGGGCATAACACCAGAGAGGGGAAACAAGAAGGGATATGATGGTAGAAAAGTTAGGGTTTCATTGCTGTGAAGAGGTACCATGACCAAGGCAACTCTTAAAAAGAACAACGTTTAATTGAGGCTGGCTTACAGCTTCAGAGAGCATGTGAGTATCTAGGCAGACGTGGTGCTGGAGAAGGAGCTTGGAGGCAACCTTGGTCTTCAGGCAACCAGGAGGAGACTGTCTGTCTTCCTAGGCAGCCAGGAGGAGGCGCCGAGATTTTCACACTGGGTGGAGTTGAACACTAGACCACTTCAAAGTCCACCCCCACAGTGACACACCTACTCCAGCAAGGCCACACTCACACCAACAAGGCCATACCCCCTAATAGTGCCACTCCCCATAGGCCAAGCATGAGTCAATGGGGCCAAACCACCAGAGGAAGTGATATCAATCTTGCTAGGTAAATTCTCTTGCTTTCCTGGATCCAAGTTTCTTCTTGGGTAAACTGGTGGTAGTAATTATTCCTAAAATAACTCCCAGAAAGTCCTTGACAGCCTTCTCCTTGGCCACAGAGCTCTTGTATAAATCCCAATTATCGTTGGACGTTTGAGTTCCTCCCTGTAGCCATCTGAAGCTCCTAATCTGTGACCTCATAGACTTGATGATAATCTCAATTTATTTAAAGAATATACATCTCGTGATCTGAATGCTTTATGTGACCCAACTTGCTTTATCTTTGCAACAATGTGCAGTAGTTGTACGACTTGAAGATGGGTAAACTGAGGCACATGGAGGCTTTCTTTACTGCCTTGCTGCTGTGACTCAAGCAAGTAGGCCCCTGGCCATCTCTGCCCAAGCTCATAGTTTCTGCTTCAGCTATACCTTTGATGACCTGACTGATGACCTATATATACCTTGGGGCCCTGATTAGAAAAAACAAGATGACTCTTTGAAACACCTTCTGGAAGAACATGCATTTCCAGTTCCCAAAGACAACTTCTTTTCAAACTTTTGGAGAGAGGTTCCTTTGGAACGTCAATGCTGCTGGTGATTAGCAGGGAGGTGGGGGTGGAGGAGCGAGGGGGTCTTGAGCCTCTGTGGAATTGAGCTGAGTTTAAAGGTGCTCCCCCAACTCCCTTCACACTCCCTGTACATCCTAGGGCCCATTCTCCCAATCAGCAACTCTCGATGGCTTCCAGCAGTTGCTTTGTGTGTTGGACAATCCACCTGGCCTGGCCTCGTTTCCAGTGGCTCCTCACCCATAACTCTCTGGAGACAGCTGTGCTGTGTCAAGAGCCAGCTCCCACGTGGGAGGTCTGATTTACTGGGCAGCTCAGGAGACTATCAAATATTTTAACTATTACTTGTCACCTGAATGGGAACATTTTCCACACACCCATCACATGTCAGCAGCGGGGAGATGGAAGAGAATCTTGTCCTTCCTGTCCCTTATGAAGAAGAGGCCGAGCATAGTCCCTCCATGTAAGGAATCCTAGGGTCGCCGCCGCTGCTAGCTCTGACTTTACGCATGCGCTCTATGTCCTGGGCAGACTGTCCAGCTCACTACGTTAATCCTCCCAGTTTTGCTGCTAAGAAACAGGAGCTTAGAGGATAGATTTACACTACAAGTAGGGCTGAGGTTGAAATTTGGGAACATTCAACCCCAAAGACCGTTTTCCTGCCCACCAGGCTGTCTTGCTTACCGCTGCCGTGGTTCTCAGCGCACTGGGAAACTTGTAAAACTTCCCACTGGCTTCTAGATTCCATCGCTGGGATTGACTGGGTTTATTTGGATGATTATGGGCAAAATGTTGCATTTTGTGTTTTTAACAGCTCAGGGGTGGACAGCTGGGAGGGAAGCAGGCAGAATGGAGAGAGCAGATCCTGGTGGCAAGGGATAAATGAATTTAAAGATCAAATTCCTAAAGCCAGAGGTGGTAGCCTCTAGTATTCCCAACACTTGGGCTGGGGGCAGGGATGGGGCAGGGAGGGCCTGAGACAAGCCTGAGCTATAAAGCAAGTTGCTTTCTCAAAACACAAGACCAAAAAACTCAACCCAAAATGTCAGCCTCCTAGAACTGGGGAGATGGAGGCTGTACCAGTGGTTAACCAAGGGTTGGCTGCATGAACCTGGCTATAGTGAGTGGTAGTGATGGGCTCCAGTCTACAGTACAGACTCATCTAGTTCAGACACTCCTTGTTTAGCATTAACAACCCAACATCAGCCATTTCAAGAAGTCCATTTCACTAAAGACCATACAGGTGAATAAGAAAACAGGGTGTGGGGGCTGATTGCGAGAAAATGGTTTTGCTGAAATGTTTTGTGCTTTGGATACACGGTTCAGTAAGTTCATCTCTTTTCCCAATTTATTAAAATGGCCCTTTGCAGAGGCAGCTGTAAGGTATATAACCGGCTAGCCGGGGTTGTCACCTTTCTCTTTGAAATACCAGGGCCAGAGTTTCTCTGATTTTGATTGGGCTTTCTTCTGATTTCGTGAGGTTTGGCTGTCTCTGAAGTGTTTCATTATAGTACGCACAATAGCTTAGTAATGCCAATAATTGGTGTGCAGTGGTCTAGAACCCAGGTGTATACAGAGTGCTGGAGGTGCGACCATCAGTGAAGCAAAACCTAACTAATTGTTAGAGGTAGCTTGTTTACCCACTCAGAATTCTTCTTCTTAAGGACAGTACTGGAAAATTCCAGCTGTCCCCAGATCCGTGTGATTTGGGGGCCGGAAGGAAGCTTGGATATAGCCAACTCCTTTTCAGACATTACCCAGGAACATGCATTTTCATAAGAACCCAACCCAAAGAAAACATGGAAAAAAAAAAAAAAACACCCCTCACATTATATATGCCTCAGTGGTCTGTTCCCTCGCTTAGTGCTAAGCTTCACCGGGGAACATTAGCACACTGGCTCTCACATATAGCCACCTCCCTCGCCCCACCCCTCACCTTCATCTCAATCTCAGAAACTCATAAAAACAACACCAGGCTGCCTTTCTGGTCTCAAGGAGTCTAGGAGGTGAAGCAGGGTGTTCATTACATGTTTATTATTATTATTATTATTATTATTATTATTATTATTATTATTATTTTGCTTATAACTTATTTTATTTTGGCAGCTCAGGATAGACAGAGAAATTCATATGCATATTTAAGGCATGTTAAAGTTTCCATATTGCTAAGATCATAAACTTAACTGATAAAGGCTACTACTTAAGCAGGGTACGGTGGCTCACGCCTGTAATCCCAGCAATTGGGAGACTGAGCCAAGAGAATTACTACAAACTAGGTTTGCTTAGATTACATACTGATTTCTTGTCTCAAAAACCAGAAAAATAAAACCAACAACAAAACCCATGCTGAATAACAACAAACTATTTAGCCTAGAGCACTTGTCTAAGTTCCCTCCTGCCCTCCATGCCTCCCTCCTTTCCTCCCTCCCTCCTTTTCTCCCTCCCTCCCTCCCTCTCTCCCTCCCTCCCATAAGCATGTAATGATTGACTAGCAAGGGCCATCTATTGATACTGGCAATGAATAAAGTACAGTTATGTCTCTATGAGCTCCCACTGATGCTTATCTGGTAAGGCAGGTTGACCTGGTTCCACCTGAGAGGATGCTATATAGACCTGTTTTCTTGTGAGAGTGATGGGTTGTGAGGAGGACCCATAGCTTCCCTGGAGTTCTCTGGTCAACCAGGACACTCTTCTCCCAAGGCTTGTTGAATGTGGCTGCATGGAAGACTCGCCCCTCCCCCCCCACCTCCAATCTAGGAGCAGCTATAACCCAGGTCTCCTTAGCAGAGAGTTCTAACAGAAGGCTGGTGAGACTCAGCTATGATCTAGTTTGTAATGGCAGCAAAGGATACCACTTCAAGCGGTTGACACTGGGGTGAAGCAGTGCTCCCCAAATGGTTCTCCGCTCACACGGGGGGGGGGGGCTGCTCAGGTACTGGTGCTCCTCCCTGCTTTACAGTAATGTGAGCCCAGTAAGTGAAGTTCAAGTTCGAGGGGGAGTTAAGGACGCATGAGCGGCTCCTAAAGAACAGGGTGAGTAGACTCCATCTCTGTGGGCTCTGTGTTTATTCTGCACAGTTTCTAATTAGGAAAGGCGGTTCTCATGATCAGAACCTCCGTTTTCTTTACCCTTGAGGCTAACACATCCATTCCTAATTTTAAAGATGGAGCAAGTTTATGGTCAGATTTTACCAGTGCTCTGTTTTGATTTTTTTCCAACTCAGTAAGTGTTCCATTTGCAAAACCAGGACATGATTTTTATTTTTATTTTTATTTTCCACCAAAAGAGAGGAATAGAATCGTGAGATCCTTCTTAGGCTCAGCCTGGACATCCGTTTCTCTGAATAACATTTGTCTTTTACATGAGTAATAACTAGGAGAAAAGAAATGAGAGAAATAGACACTCTTTACTGCCACAAGGGATTATTTATAAAAGCGCAGGCAGGCTTCTGAAGCAGGAACAAGCTTCTTCTTCAGCAACCCCCTGTAATGTGCAAGAGATATTTGGCAAGACCATTGATAGATGCTTGAAAATGCATAAAGTATGGGGTGTGTAACATACTTCCCTACTCATACATAATTATGACCAAGTTCATTTTATGAATTAGGTATGGTGTGCTAGTTTGAATGAGAATGGCTCTCATAGCCTCATATATTTGTATGCTTAGTCCCTAGTTGGTGGAACCATTTGGGAAGGATTAGGGGTGTGGCCTTGTTGAAGTAGGTGTGGTGCCTTTGAGGTTTGCTCTCTCTGCTTGCCTGTGGATCAGGAGATAAGCTCTTGCCTGCCTGCTTGCACGCCATGGTGATAAGCAAGCCACCAATTAAATGCTTCCTTTGTGAGAGTTCTCCTAGTCATGGTTGCTCTTCATAGCAATAGAACAGTAACTAAGACACATGATAAGGAGTAATCATAATAACTAATAAGGTAAAACTATTATAACTATACACTGTAATAAAAAAACACTTAAAATTTAGTATGTTACTTCTTAGAATTTTCCATGTAATATTTCAGGCTATGGTTGACCACAGATAACTATGACCATGGAAACAAAACTGAACAGAAGAATATTATATGGGTACTCTAAGAATATTGTAATCAGAATATTTGTTGGAATGAATGGAGAAATATGAGCAGGATAGAAAGGAATGCTGAGCTAGTTTCTGCCGCTGCCAAATACCTGAGGCTCAGAGGTTAAGAGCACTGACTACTCTTCCAGAGGTCCTGAGTTCAATTCCCAGCAACCACATGGTGACTCACAACCATCTGTAATGGGTTCTTATGCCCTCTTCTGGTATATCTGAAGACAGCTACAGTGTATTCACTTACATTAAATAAATTAATCTTAAAAACAAAAACCAAACCAAACAAAAAACCCAAACTTTAAGAAGATAGTAAAAACATAAATGATCTTAAATTTGAAGATATTGTAATAATCAATGTACTAAAAATGGAAAATGGATACATTAAAATATATATTATATAAAACTAGCTTTGGTCACAATATAAACATATTAAAAACACATTATAAGGGATGTCAATCAATTGTGTTTCCTTCCTCCTGTCTTTCTTTTATTTTTAAAAATTATGTTATGCTTATGAGTGTTTTTTTCTGGATGTACTTATAAACACCGTGTACATGCAGAGTCAACTGGCATCAAAGGGGGACACTAGATACCAGATGTGAACCACCATGTGGGCGCTGGATCCAAACCTGTGTCTTCTGGAATAGCAGCAAGTGCCCTTAACTACTGAGCTTTTCTTTCTGTTCTTTGTCTTTCTTTTCCTTCTTCCTGCTCCTTTTCTTCTTCTTTTCTCTTCTCCTTTCCCCTCTTTCTTTCTCTCTCCTTTCTCCCCCCCCTTTCTTTCTTTCTCCCTTTCTTTCTTTCTTACACTAGCATCTTTCTATGTTGCTCAAGCTGGCCTTGAACTCCAAAGCTCAAGCAACCCACTGCCTCTGCTTCACAAGTGGCTAAAAACACACATGCCACCCAGCTTCTTGTGCGTTTTGGTTTGCTTTGTTATTTATTTATTTATTTATTTATTTATTTACTTATTTATTTATTTATTACTGAAGAAAACCAGATGTAATAACCACATTGGCAAAGATAAAAAAAAGGAACTGAAATAGAGATGATCATTAGTGAAAATACGTTTTGAAAAATTCAGATTCAAATAATATGAGTGGTTAGTTGTAAGTTTATGAGTCATTTTCACTTCCCAGTTAGCAGAAGATTTAAAAATACTTGACTTTAGAGAAAGACTTCCCAAGCTTTTCCCATCCATGACCCTTTTTTCCGAGGAATTTTTATTTAGCCACAGTACACGGATGTATAAAGTAAGGCTACAACTCAAACATTTATTGACAATAAATCTTAAGGAAATTTATCTGGAGGCAACTGTTTGGTATAAATTCTAATATTTATTAACTGTGAAAGCAAATTTGCATTCTAATAAGATAGATGAGCTTATTTTTTACATAGGCATTAAGTCTTGGCTGAATGCTTGATTCTGCAGTACATAGAGTGTTTTCAGTATTTTTCAGAGTTGATCAATATTTTGATTTTGTTATTGTCAATGATGAGAACATCACTTTGCATAAATATACAGTACAAAATGGCAGAAGTATGTTTAGGGCCATTTTGGAAATTGTTGGAGGTTCTGTCCTAATCCCAAGCCAAAAATTCACTTGACAATTTTAAAAAGAAACCTTAAGTCAGCAATTCAAACAGTGACTTTAGAAATCAAATGTTCCTGACAGAATACAATCCCAACTCTGATACCTATATGCTGAAGGATAATGGTAGGAAAAACAGAAGTTCTGGTTTTCTGTAATGATGCCACTGTGTCTTCATAAGAGCAGAATACTGTGTGTACGGGTAACGCCCTGCAGTTCACAGCACACATTTGTCTTGAATCTGAGCAGGGCTACCTCAGGCAGTGATGGTTGACGTGTGGTGCCAGGGCATGCACAGGCAGAGCGGACACGCACAGGTGGGAGTCAGACTCATTGTGTGTTTGATTTTGAATTCATTCTCGACGATGTTGTGTTCGCAAATCTTTTACTGCAGCCAAATTTTCATAACACCCCCCCCCCCGCACCTAAACTGTACGACCTTACAGGAGACTGCGACCCATGTTGAAGACACTGTGTTCTGAGTTGCATATACATGAAAGAGTCCCTTCATTTACTGCAGATAGAGGTGTAAACCAGCAAACTTCAGGAAGTATTTATTACTTGAAAATGTCATACATGTATATAATGCATCTTGATCATATCTATACCTCTCTCTCCTACTTCAACCCTCCCCAGAACCCCCCCATCACATCCCAAATCAATTGTATGTCCTCACTTAATTAATTAATTTATAACTTTGTGAGTCCAGTTAGCGCTGCCCACACAGTTATGGGCATGGGGGCCATCCACTGGGATATAGGCAATGTGCCAGTATCTGTCAGTTCCTAAAAATATTTTGTATACTTAATTTCATTTCATAACTTAGAGTAAAGTAGACCTGTATTTATATATTAGAATGTTCATTGTAGCATTATTAATTAATTAGTTGCCTAATTAGGAAGGCAACTTGAATGTCCAATAGAGAATAATCGTTAATAATAGAGACGATAAAGAAAATGGAGCACTATGAAACCAGTAAGTATGGTATTCCCCCAAAAACATACAGATATGTGAGAAAGTCTCCAGTTATAAAGCTATGTGAGAGATACAGTCCATGTTTGAAACATGTTCCATGCTTGAGTAAAATGTTTAGAAATAAAAACAGAAGGAAAACAAGCAAACAAACAAACACAAAGCAAAACTAGTCACCCTAGACAGGACTGCCTGTGAATTTTGTTTCTTTCTGTCTTCTCTACAAGAATCCTACAAACAGCCACATTTCCCCACAAACTGACGGTCCCATGAGCAGGCTTATTGTATCTGTTGTTCCATATCACTGCAGCGAAGGCTCCAAAACTCTTCATCTGGACTTCAGGTCTCTCCATACGGGCTTCCTGCCTCTCTGCCTGCTTCCAGTGGTTCCCTCGCCCAGCCTCTGACTCTCCCGGCTAGCCCTTCCCTTCCTCAGACATCTCCCTACGGAGATGTTTACGGTGTTCTCTTTACCCACAGCTTTCCAACGCCAGTCACATACTGAGACAGCTAGGTCTCAGGGTTCAAGAGAGATCTTCTCTACTCCGAGGGCATCTGCCTTGTCCAGCCTCTGAGGTCTTGCCAGAGCTTGCTGCAGGTCTGTTTGCTGGCTTTCTCTGTAGGCATCTGTTTCTGCAGCTAGACTGGAAGAGCCTATGAGCTCCTCCTTGTGATGTCTATTACAGTGCTCAGTACACAGACCTTGCGCTCATATACAGCAGGTGCAGTGCTCAGGAAGTCCTACAGGTTGTCTCTTTCCTACTCTATTTGTAGCTCACTGTGCATTTGGAAAAAAATTTTGCATGCCCTTCCTTTACCTTTCAAAACAAATCCATTTAGAGACTGGCAGACCAGACTATTGGTAATCTTAGTAAGCTACAGGAACATGCAGAGTGAGTAGAAATTCAGCTATAGACTAAACTACCTGCCCTTGCTTTTGTTGATTTTTATACTTCTTTTGATGTGCTAATGCTAGGCAAATATTTCGACTCTTTCTTAGGGCAGAGTGATAGATCCCAGGGTCTCACACATGCTGAGCAAGTGCTCTACCACCAAGACACATCTTCAGCCTCTTTTATCTGTCTCAGCAAAGAAATTGTAAAGAATAATGACTCCTTTGCTGCCTTTTACATGACATGAAATTCATTTGAGTTGCTGCAATTTAAAGGGTCTGGCTGCCTGTGATACTGGAAATGAGAGCTAGATGTGTAGCAAGGGTTGGTGGCCATAAGGTATAGGCATAAAGTCACAGCCTCAGATACCTGTACTCCAGGCTGACTCTTGCTGGGTCTGCCTATGGGTGGGACTTCAGTGGATTTACCATGAAATTGCAAGATCTGTTGAGTGACCTGAACTTTTACCTGCTTAGCCCTGTGGAGAATCCCTAGCAGTTTTATAGTGTGTGTGTATGTGTGTGTGTGTGTGTGTGTGTGTGTGTGTGTGTATGTGTGTGGTATATATATGCGTATGTGTGTGTGTCTTTGTGTGTATATGTGTGCATGTGTGTATATGTATGTGTGTGTATGTATATATGTGTGTCTATGTATATGTATGGATTTGTGTGTATGGGTGGTGTGTGTATGTGTGTATGTATATGTATGTATATGTGTGTATGTATGTGTATATATATATGTATGGGTTTGTGTGTATGGGTGGGGTGTGTATATATGTGTGTATGCATGGTGTGTGTGTGTATGTGTGTGTGTATGTGTGTATGTGTGTGTATGTGTGTATCATGTATGTGTGTATGTGTGTATATACATGTGTATGTGTGTCTGTGTGTGTGCGTGCGTGCACTGTGTATAGGACAGAGGTCACTGTCAGGTGTCATCCTCAGAAGCTCTCCATCCTATGTTTTGAGGCAGGCTCTGTTGTTGAGGCTGATGTCACCTACCAGCAAACTCCAGGGTCTGTCTCCATCTCCCCAGCACAAGAAGTGCAGATAGGCCCAGTTTTTACACAGGCTCTGGGGCTTGGGAGTGGGGATAGAGGGGTCTGAGCTCTGGTTCTCATGCTTGTGCAAGGAAACTTTGCCAACAGAATCCAGAATGCTTTGGGGCCCATGAAGTCTTGCTGTGCCTTTGGCATAATGAGCTCTCTGGATTATCCCCGACTAAGGACTATTCAGCCTTATGTGGTGACAGCTAAACAGAATTGCTTTTCAAGCTTCTCATTGTCCAAGGCAAGGGTCTACTGTTTGGTATAAAATCTACACTACCATTTTTTTTTAAAGATTTATTTATTTATTATATGTAAGTACACTGTAGCTGTCTTCAGACACTCCAGAAGAGGGAGTCAGATCTCATTATGGATGGTTGTGAGCCACCATGTGGTTGCTGGGATTTGAACTCAGGACCTTCAGAAGAGCAGTCGGGTGCTCTTACCTGCTGAGCCATCTCACCAGCCCTACACTACCATTTTTTAAAAACAGTTTTAGTACTTTATGTATATAAATATTTTGCCTGCATGTATATATGTGTATCACATGTGGCCAGGTTTCCTAGGAGGCTGAAAGAGGGTAGGTATCAGACCCACTGTCTTAGTTAGGGTTTCTATTGCTGTGAGAGACACCATTGCCATAGCTACTCTTATAAAGGAAAATATTTCATTGGGCCTGACTTACAGTTTAGTCTACTATTGTCACGGTAGGAAACATTGCCCTATGCAGGCGGTCATAGTACTGAAGACGGATCTGCGCCTTCTTCTTCTTGATCTGCAGGCAGTAGAAATGATTGTGAGCGACACTGGACATGGTTTGACCATATGAAACCTCAAAGCCCTCTCCCTAGTGACACCAACAAAGACACACCTACCCCAACAAGGCCACACCACCTAATAGTGCCACTGCCTATGGGCCAAGCATTCAAACAGGAGTCATTCCTATTTAACTCCTCCCCCTCTGCAGACTTGTCTTAGGGAGTTGTGAGCTGCCTTGTGGGTACTAGAATTGAACCTGATTTTCTGCAAAAGCAACAGGTGCTCTGAGATACTGAACCAACCCCTAAAAAAAAAAAATCTATATTTTAAACATTTTCTACTTAAAACAGCACCTTCTGTGGTGGTATAAGTTACATCTGGAGACTCTACTGGGCTCATGGATCACATGTTTAGAATTTCCTGCGATTCTGGTTGCTATAAGAATTACAGAATTGCCAAATATGAAAAGCAATTCCATGGTTCCAGCCAACCTTCCTGCCTTGTCCTCTGCCTATGAAGAACAGGTAGAGACAGGTCTGTGCCAGTGAGCTTTGATCTCTTCCGTTGCTATAGCCAACTCCCTGACAGTCTCTAAATATCTGCTCCTAGTCACAAGAGCAGAGGGTTGATCAAAGGCGTAGATAGACAAATTGGTAACTTAACTCTGTGCCCAACTGATGGAGCTGCAAAGTCCCATGACCGGAGGCAGCCTGTATGACATGATTGTCCTCTTTCCTGGCCACTCATCAG
This sequence comes from Mus pahari, assembly GCF_900095145.1. Classification (NCBI taxonomy): domain Eukaryota; kingdom Metazoa; phylum Chordata; class Mammalia; order Rodentia; family Muridae; genus Mus; species Mus pahari. The sequence continues at coordinate 3,180,746 of NC_034605.1, read as the reverse complement.
TTTTGAAGGCAGTGACTGTTTGGAGTCCTCTGTAGGCTGCCACCAGGAAGGTCAGGAGAAGTTTACACAACTGCTTGAATGGAGAGCAAATCACACCACTGGAATTCGCAAGTCCTCTGGAAGCCTCTGGGCAGTGTTCCGCACGCTGTGAATGCTGTTTAGAAACTGTGAAGGTTAGCACAGTATTGAAGGAATCACTCCTGTGAGCCATTTCGTGGTGTTCGGAATAAGAGTGCTCTTCTAAGCTTCTGAAGTCACAAGGCCAGGTAGGGGTTATAGAAAGGAGAGGAAGAGAGCCCGGGCTTGCCAGTGACTGCCTGTGGGGTCCTTCTGCTGTCAGCTCCAATTGGCCATAAAGCTACTTTAAATGGTTTCATTTTGAATGCTAATTAGCTTGTTGGTTGAGCTGGCTTGCCCCCAGAGTGGCTTTGAGAACTGTTGCCTGGCCCTTCAGCAACTGCAAGGCCAGAGCAAGGACAAGATCTGCTATACAAACTCTACTTCCTCAGCCTCTGACTAGGGTGGACTCAGGTGGAGGAGCAGAGAGGAAAGGTATGGTAGGGACCCCAAGAGCATCCTGGTGGCCTGAGGCAGCAGTCCCCTGTGCACAGGCTTCTGGGGAAAAAACATCAAAATAAACCAGGGGCTGTTTGGTCTGAAAGAAACCCCAGTCCCCCAAACTCCAAAAGGTACTCCAAATATCCAGAAATGAGCTCACTCTGGACTTAACCCGGATTTCTGGCAGTTAGATAAAAGCCAGAGTTCCTCCAGAACTTGTGAAAACTGGTTCCCTTTTTCCAAAAGAAGTTATTTCCCTTACTTCTGACAGAAAGGACCTATGACTACCTGAAGTGCCTATCAGCATATCAAAGCGGAGGCTGGCCTCCAGGCTCCCAGAGTATCACAGGAACTTTTATACTTTTCAAAGCCCACTTGGATCCTGTATTAGTCAGGGTTCTCTAGAGTCACAGAACTTGCAGATAGTCTCTATATAGTAAAGGAATTTATTGATGACTTACAGTCTGCAGTCCAAATCCC